>NC_084554.2:34662500-34962500 GCF_033978685.3 Nerophis lumbriciformis | reverse complement strand
AGCAAACTGATTAGAAAAAAGAAAATAAAGAATCTTGATGTATAATTTGGATACTAACTTTCATAGTATCTTGAAAAACAACACAATATCCTCCTGAGAACTGGCGTCCTCTGCAGTGGACTTTTATATTTTGCATTACAGGACTATTTTTTTCCGAAAATTGTAACTAAAACAAAAAGACAAATGTCCACTGCAGTCGACGCTGGTTCTCAGAAGGATATGTCAATGCAATTTTAGCGTATTTAAATGTTTTCTACATGAGCACAGCTATACAAAAGTGCAGAGAAAATGCTTGTTTCTATTTTTTAAGCATAGCAGCATATCATGCACTGTCGTGACTATTGCAGCAAACATTTAAGTACTCGAATGTAGATTTTTTTTAAAACATTTTTGCCTTTGGTCTAAACGTATTTCTGTCTTTAACGCAGACCGAATGATGGTATTTTGATGTCTTCTGTGTCTCTTGGTGATTTAGACAAGTTTTTATTTTTCCTGTCTTTTTTTTGTTTGTTTGCTTTGAATGGACTAGATGGTAGGAAGCCGCTTTGATTGCTTGTCTTCTGGTCCCTCCGAGGTAAGACGGCGTGCTGTCTGTCTGGTCTTTTGTGTTAGGGGTGGGCGTATCGATCTGAATATCCATGTTATCGATACCAAGGTGGGTATTGGTATCGGATCGATACTAGCGTGATGGAATCGATACTTTTGTTGGCGTTTCTCGTCTATACATCCAGCAACTACATGTACAGGAAAACAGTATAGGGGGAATGTTTTATTAATACAGTGAAACCTCAATTACGAACCTCTTATTGTATGAACTTTTAAATTTATGAACCACAGCTTGAAGGAAAAAAATGCTTTGGTGTGCGAACCTTGTCTAAGTGTACAAGCGTTTCATCCACACGTTGAGGGGCTCGCAGCACAGCCATTTTGTGCCCAGCAGCACAGCTATTGTGGGCGGGCTGATTGATCTCAGTGATGCTATTGTCATTGGCTTCTGTTCTAGGTGCTACTTTGCATGCTTTTTAAGTGTTGTTTAGTTTTTTTACAGCCTTTTTCTAGCAATTTTGCTCGCTCTATATGAGTCTGAAAAGCAATGGACAAGTGATGTGTGGTTTGAAACACTCAGGAAGTATCCACAGCGTTGTCCTCCTTCTCCCTTCTGCTGCATGCCAATAAGATTAACCAACAAGGAAAAATAGATTTATTTTGTATTCCTAATCATTGTAGCGACTTGGCTGTTAAACTAATGGAGTTTTGTAATTTTAAACTGTGAGTGCACCACAGTGCTAGTGACAGTGTGTGTGCTTGTCGGCAGGGCGGCTGAAAATGAGGACAGTTCAGCTAGTTGTGGTTGTTTTGGCTTTGTTATTAAATAAAAAGTTGATCCGTCACCTCCTTGTTGTGTACGTTTGATATACAGTACAGTATAGTGCTTTATATTGTGTTCAAAGTGTACAAACTTTTACTAAAATATGGACTTTAGTCAGGCCTGGAACCTATTATTTATGTTTACATTATTTCTTATGGAGAAATTTGCTCTTCCTCTATTTACAAACAATGTTCAACAACCAATTAGGAGTGTACATTGAGGTTCTACTGTATTACATAATTTTATATTGTTGTAGTTTAACACACTTTTTCTTGCATACAATCTTGTTTTCATAATCATAACTAACTAACTCATAGCAAATTCACAAAATGAATCAGTGATCACTTAAAGCCAAAAGTATCAGTATCTGTATTGGCGGTACTAGCCTGTTGTTATTTGGTATCGGATCGATACCAAAATGCTTAGTATCGCCCACCCTTCTTTGTGTTGTCGTCGTTCCTTTACTGTATTTATGAGGACTTGTGCACATGGGACCAACTACTGTAGAGGTCCTTAACAACTGCATTGTCTTTGTATATGTGTAGGACTCAGAGGGCGTGGCCATCATGCTGGGCGTGTGCAGTAGCGGCCTGCTGGTCTACAGGGACCGGCTGAGGATCAACAGGTTTTCGTGGCCAAAGATCCTAAAGATCTCCTACAAAAGGAACAACTTCTACATCAAGATACGGCCTGGAGAGGTGGACACCACAAAAGCAGAGCTCTGACTTTGAACGTTCTTTAACTTGTTTTTCTGCAGTTTGACCAGTTTGAATCGACAATTGGTTTCAAGCTGCTGAACCACCGAGCAGCTAAGAGATTGTGGAAAGTTTGTGTGGAGCATCACTCCTTCTTCAGGTGTGTCCATCTTTTTCAACGTTTGAAATGTCCGCCACTCAGCCGGCATACTCTTCTTCTTTCGTAGGCTCGTCTCTCCGGAAGAACCTCCAAAGCGTTTTCTCACCCTCGGTTCCAAGTTCCGCTATAGCGGTCGTACACAGATCCAGAGTCGCAGAGCCAGCTCTCAGATCTCCAGACCAGCTCCCAATTTCCCGCGGTGCATCAGCAAGAGGAACCTGCTGAGTCGCAGCCTGGATGGAGGTACCGATCCTCATCCTGATGGATTTCATCCTTCAGTCCACGTTTTGTTCAGGTTTAGGGATCCACTTTTTCCAACCAAGCTGCAGCGTTCATGTTCAGGGTTCAGGCTTTATTAGGAATCCTTTTTTTTTTTATACATGTCAGTGACCAAAGTTTTGATTGGTCCTCAGCTCCGAGTGACACGCCCACATCCTCTCTCAATGGTTCTCCAGCCATCACAGCCAATGGAAGCTCACAAACAGGTAGAAGTTCAACTGTCAATCAAGTAACAGTACTCAAGTACTGGCCTGTGATTGGCTTTTCCTTGTCCGGCTTCTGGTTGGCTGTAGGAAACCCACTGTGTCGGATTTCTCAGGTGGCCACGCCTCTTTCTGACATGAGCCCCTTTTGCACTGCCGGGATCGGTGTAAAAGCCAAAAGTGGATTTTCTTTTACGCTTTAATGCGATGAAAGAGGCTTTGAAGTCCCTAAAATAAGAAACACTTCATGGAGGCGGGGTTAAGGGAAATGCTCTCATTTATTGTTTTATTACTGTGACCAATTCTCTGCAAGACCTCATCGGGCTGAAGCTGATTGGCTGCTGCCTTGCCTGCAATGCATGTGTCCTGAACTCTGATTGGCCGAGTTGACACACGCCATGTTACTATGGATACCGCTGCTACAGCTAATTGTGTGTCTATGTGTGTTCAGACATGGGCACTGGACTGTACGCAGTGTCTAAAACCATCACCGCTAGTGACCTCATTACCACGGTGACACCTGAGAAGAGGATGGAGGAGCAGATGGATGAAGTAACCAATCAGACGAGAGCTTTTAGACCAGGTGAGTACGACTGGGAGACAAGTTTAAGCCTTCGCTCGTGTCCATCGTGTACTTGTGTTGTTGCAGTCGAGGAGGTGCATGACAGCATGGAGGCGGAGCATGAGGCGGAGCATGAGGCGGAGCATGAGGCGGAGAAGGAGGCGGACAAGGAGGCGGACAAGGAGGTGGACAAGGTGGCGGAGCAGGAGGCGGAGCAGCAGGATGACGAGGAGACAACGAAAGTAACAGAGGTCTCCCAAAGTCCTCTGACTCCCGAGCAACTGGACGACAATCTAAAACATGTGTGTATTTACCTCTTGCTCTATTGATGTGTGTGTTGGCCGAGTTCAATGACATTTGCGTAACCATGCCAGCAAACTAAATGACATTAGTAGCGCCACCTATGGGTTGATGTTAAATTGCTTTTGATAACATGCTAGCGTACATGTAAAGTTTCATGATTTTTAGATAAATGCGCAATTACTTACTGACAATTAGTTTGAAATATGACACACTTGTCGGTCCCCAAAAGGTGTACTCCAAATGTAGTGGAGTTTCAGCTAAACACTGCAAAGTTACAATGGTTATTTTGTAGAGCTGTGGGAAAAATTTCCAGCCAATCCCACTTAAGGGTTTTTTAACAGCGCGACCATGTGGTGTTTTTGTCAATAAAGTCATAAAAACACAGTGTGGGTGCATGTTTTGACAAAGATTGTGTTTGCTTTGTGCGTGCAGACAGAGCTGACAGAGACTGTGGACGGAGACCTGACAGCCACTGAGGTGATGATCATAATAGAAATATTAATATTAATTTTACTGACTTATGGGAGGCAACACCCACCATGTTCTTCTCTATCAGTCTGAACAGGAAGAAGACCTAAAAAGTGATCAGGTAAATTCTGGCATTTTGAATTAAATTTGTGTTGACTGGTTTCACTCACCTGGGACTTCACCTTCAGGAAGTTCTGGCCAGTCCGGAAAACGTTGAGAAACCTCCAAGCACCATCAGCGATCTCAGGCGTTCCTTCCTGGAGGGAGGGGGGACAGCGGGAGGACTGACCGAGTGGGAAAAACGCCTTGCCGCGTCGCCTGTTCGACGGGCGGACGACTCGCCGATGATTGAGCCTCTAGAAGCGGAGGAGGTAAGAATTAATTTGTGGTCACGGAAAGTTGATATTTTCTGTGATTGGTTATTCAATGCGTGTGTATGTGTGTATGTGTGTTTGTGTGTGTGCGGCCCCAGGAGGGTGGGGCCACAGTAAAGCGTGAACCCCTACAGCCAATCAAAGGGAAGAGCATCACTCTGGGGCGGAGTTATGACACCACTTCCGGCAGTGTTGTCGCCATAACGAACGATGTTATAGTGATGAGAGCGAGGGGTGACGATGTCATCACTGGTGGACTGAGTAGTTATAAGGCGGAGCCTCGACTCCCCGTGGGTCACAGCGGAACGATTGGAGAGGAAGCCCCTCTTTTTGTGGGCGGAAGCCCCGCCCCTGTACTGAGTAACCTGACCAGCAAGAAGTCACCATTCATGGCGGTACGCTGCTTGTGGTTGTCATGCCGACACTAACACGCTGCTCCCCATCTGTCACCTTGCGTATATGCTAACAACAACAACATGGCTGCTTGCAGCAATTAAGTGTTGTGGCAGCATGTGTCTAGTAGGGGGCAGAATGGAGACGGGGGCAGGGGCAGGGGCTCTGTTTTTTAAGCGCCATTTTTTTCCTGCTGCTTCTCCAGCGAAAATGGCTGTACTTAGCTTTTTGAGTTCATTGCTGCGAGGAAGGGGCTTTTTTCTGTTTGCCAACCCCTTTGCCGCCTTCCCATCTTTATCACTTCCTGTTAACCTGGTACAAAACCCAGAATCCTCATTATTCCAGACAGCAGTAACAGGAAGAGTAACCTCAGCGTTTTGCTTTGGCGGCAACACAAGCATGATTACCCCTTGGCTTAAGCATTATTGAAGACAATTCAGTCAATTGTTATTGATATGTCGTGCAGCCTCCTATAACCGGAATGTCTCCTGAGCTGACGGCTTTGCTGAAGTCGGCCAGAGAACAAAAAGCCTTCATGGAACACAACCTGCTCAAGGTGCTCGTTATATTACCCTTTCAATCTGTCTGCCCGCCCCCTCATACAGCTTGGCCCCGCCCTTCATACGTGTTAATTTCCTCTTTCAGACCTCGGAAAGGGTGGAGACCATTATGATGGCGTCAGAGAAGGAGCCAACGGCGGAGCAGCACCAGGTAGTGATGAGAGGTTTTATTGGTCCACCTCCTTGTGATCCCCCGCCCCCACCACCGGGCGGAGCTTCAGTGACGCACGCTGACGATGCCGGTGATGATTTGAATGACAGCGATGTTAGTGACGACAGTCAGGCGAGTGACGACGACCTTAGCCAGACTAGCCAAGATGCTATCAGCGTCTTAGCTCGGTCGGTCGTAGAAGAGGCCATGGACACAGCAGTCAGAGAGTCTCAAAGCCCCACGGCTAGCATCACTAATCCAGACAGCATCCCCGCTAGCTACAGTCCCACCATCAGGCCCTGTTCCATGCTTGGCAACCGGCCAACTACTAGTCTATCACTACGTTACCATGGTGGCGAGGACTCCGGGGAGGACTCCGAAGTGGACGAAGTTGGATGGAGGACTGGAGAAAACTCCCCTTCCCCCACCTCTCCACAAAGCCCTTGTTCCATGGGTGAGAGGCATCTTTACTACCAAGCTGACCCAGATAAGGATGGTCAGACTCTGCAAGAGGTAACAACTGAATGTCGAACTAGTCCTGAAGGAAACCATTCCCTCTAAATCCTGGCCCTGTAAATACTGTTCCAGTCAAACCAGTCCCTGTGAATCCTGTTCCTGTCATACTATTCCCAGTGAATCCTGGCCTTATAAACCCTGATCCTGTAAATCATGTTCCAGTTAAAGTCCTGGCCTTGCAAATCCTGTTTCAATCAAACCAGTCCCGGTGACTACTGGCCTTGCAAATCCGGTTCCAGTCAAACCAGTCCCAGTGAATCCTGGCCCTGTAAATCATGTCCCAGTTAAACCATTCCCAGTGAATCCTTTTTTGTAAATCATGTCTCAGTTAAACCATTCCCAGTGAATCCTTTTTTGTAAATCATGCTATTGTCAATCCAGTCCCAGTGAATCCTTGCCACCTACATCCAGTTCCAGTAAATCCCAAGCTTGTAAATTCTGTTTAAGTCAAACCAATTTGAGTGAATCTGTGCCTTGTAAATACTGTTCCAGTCATACCATTCCCAGTGAATCCTGATCTTATAAAACATGTTCTCTAGACAATCCAATCACAGTGAATCCTAGCCTTGTAAATCCGGTTCCATCCAAACCAATCCCACTGAATTCTGGTCTTGTAAATCCTGTTCCAGTCAGACCAGTCCCAGTGAATCCTGACCTTGGAAATCCTGTGCCAGTCAAACCATTTCAAATGAATACATTCCTTGTGAACTAATCCAAAAGGAATGTGTCCCAGTGAAACCAGTCTACATAAAACCTGTCCAAGCAAATCATGTCTCTGTGAAAGCAGTCACAAATAAAAACATCCATCCATCCATCCATTTTCTACCGCTTGTCCCTTTCGGGTTCGCGGGGGGTGCTGGAGTGTCTTCAGTGAAACCAGTCTAAATTAAAACCAACCCCAGTGATTCATGTTCCTCTGAAACCAATTCAAGTAAACCGGTCCCTGTGAATCCTGTCCCAGTGAAACTACACCGAGTCAAACCTGATCCAGCGGAACCATTCCCAGTGAATCCTGGTTCTGTGGATCCTGTTCCAGTGAAACTAGTCCAAATAAAACATGTCCCAGTGAAACCAGTCCCTTTCAAATCATTGCCAGTCTAAATAAAAGCTGACCCAGCAAAACCCTCCAGGTGAAACCTGTCTCCAGTGAACTTAGAACAAACCAATACTGTTCCAGTGAAACTCGTCCTGGCTTAAAAAAAAAAACAGTCCCGGTAAATGTTGTTCTTGTGAATCCTGTTCCAGGGAAACTAGACCATATAAAACCGATCCTCCGATGAAACTATTCCCAAATCTGAAATAGGTCCTAGTCAAACTAGTCACAATGCATCCTGACCCTGTGACCCCTGTTCCAGTGACACTAGTCTGAATGCAACCTGTCTCAGATAACTGTGTCCTAGTAAACCCTGTCCCAGTGAAGTCCAATTGAAAGTCTTCTAAATACACATTTTGTTGAAATGTTGTCATGTTGGTCTTGGTCAGGTGGTTCCTGTGTTGAGGAAGACTTTGACGTACGAAGCTCCAGGGGTGAGTAACCTTGTTATCATATGTGGTCTTCTTCATCAGGAAAGTCGGCAGACAAACAGAGTCTCATATGTCAAATGTCTGAAATCCATTTGTTTCAGAGGCAGGCGGACTCTGATCGTCCCGCTGGTCTGCTGCTGAGTTCCCAGACCTTCACTGCAGAGACGTCCACCACATCCAGCACCACTCACATTACCAAGGCAATAATACAAAAATAACGAGAAGAAAGATAGACTCTAAATTAAATATTTGGTCTTGGTCTTCAGATGGTGAATCGGGGGATTTCAGAAACGAGGATCGAAAAGAGGATTGTCATTTCCGGAGACACCGAAATGGACCACGATCAGGTAATCAATCAAGACTCTCAATGAAAACATTCCTGGACCAAGTGAAGTGAAAAGAGGACGCACCAAGCACTGCTTAGATCTGGTCAGACGTGTAAACGTGTGTCTTCAAGGCACTGGCGGCGGCGCTCAGCGAGGCCCGGCGGCAGCACCCCGAGCTGTCCGTCACGCGGGTCGTCATCCATAAAGAAACCGAGGTTGACCCCGATGATCGTTTGATTGATTAGGGCCATCGCAGGTAAAAAAGGTCAAAGGAGGCTGATTGGCTAATGCATGGAAGACTTCAAACTACAAGTGCTATGCTAACATCTGCTAGCACCTTTTCACGGTCACCTTCCGAAAAAACACTGGGAGGAAAAATGTTGCGAGAAATTCAAGAGAATTCAACTTAAAAACACTCAAGAAAACCCGTGACCGGAATAAGCTAGCCTTTGCTAGCACAGCTTGTCGAAACAATGCTAATTAGCCGACTAGCATTTCTCACATTTCTTTCTGCTCTCTTTCAGGACGCTTAAAGGCTACGTTGTGGAAGTCGGAGCCAGCAAACACATAAAAGAAGCTGCGGATTCACAAGATAAACATGTAACCGAATAGAATGCAATGAACTTTAGCGCTCCATTTTCACCTCACGTTCTCGAAGCAAAGCAGACAACCTGACCCGCCGTAGTTTTTGCTCATAGCTGAAGTGTAGGTAGCATGATTGCCAACACCGCATAGCGGCTAAAGCTTGGTTTATTGTCTTATTTCATCATGGAGACAGGCTACAACACACCGCAGCCATGGAAAGATCAGTGCCACAATATTTAATAAAGGGCTTTGACGCTAACTGCTTTAGCTAGCTTAATAAAGCTAGTCACTAGTGAAGCTTGTTGATCTTAATGTGATTTACTTGACAAACACCAAAATATGCTCATTTAATGTACTCACATTCACACACCAGCGTAGGCTATGTTAGCTAAGCGTTAGCATGATCTATATTTACCAAAAGAGAAGCTGTTTGCTGTACAGAAATAGCCTGTATTTGCTTTTGATTACAACAAGCGTAGTTGTACTCTGTCTCTATGGAAACCCTTATTGTAACACTCGCCTACATTATGTTCGTCAACATGTCTTATTTATTGTTCATTAAACACCTGCTGTGTAAAATTACTGAAAACCGAAGGAAGACTGAAGGTGGCTTAATAAAATGGCTGACAGTTGTCGTCTTGGTTGTCCCTTATTTTCCCATGGGTGGGTACTGGAAAGCAGTGGCGGGCCGTGTGTTTCCCACCTAGGCCTTCAGTGATGCCCGACTTCAATGATTACCTCTCAAAATACCATCATTGATGTCACCACATGACCATTGCTGGAGAACACATTTACACATTTACGCACTACTGGCCATTGTACAAAACGGGTTATTTTCTGGCGCATTTAAAAATCAGCACTTAAAACATATCTTATGTGGTACTGTCAAAATTAAAATTGCAAAAAACATATTAAACATGAAAAAATAAAGATAATGAAATATCTGAACTCACATTTTATCGCCGGGACAGCTGAGCTAGCTTCCGGGGTTGGCCGACATGGTCTCACAAGATGTCGTTTCTCTTTAAATATCCTTCTTGAAAATGGCTTTGCAAATATATGTGTTATCTTGTCTAATCAAAAAAGATGCAGACGAGGCGTGTTGGTTGAGTTCTTAAAGTTTACTCCACAGCGTGCTCATCAATAACATCAAGCTGCCGGCATGTCTACAATCAACCACTAAATGGGGTTACTACACATGCTCTTCACTACTGTGGCATGCTGGGTAATGGAGTTCTTATGTTACCTAGCTCATAACATCACAATATATTTTTTTATTATAAGTTCCAATGATTGTCTCACACACACACACACACACACGAGGTGTGGTGAAATGTGTCCTCTGCATTTGACCCATCCCCATGTTCACCCCCGGGGAGGTCGGGGGAGCAGTGAGCAGCAGCGTGTGCAGCGCTCGGGGAATAATTTGCTGATTTAACCCCCAATTCCAACCCTTGATGCTGAGTGCCAAGCAGGGAGGTAATGGGTCCCATTTTTTGTAGTCTTTGATATGACTCGGCCGGGGTTTGAACCCACAACCTCCCAGTCTCAGGGCGGAGACTCTCACCACAAGGCCACTGATCTGCCTTAGGCCATCTAGAAGGCCTTACTGACAACAACTCATGATCTGATTGGCTATCGCAACTGTCTGTCAAATATTTGTGTCCGTTCACTTACAGTGCAAGGACGCCCGCATGTTGATTCTGAAGGCCCCGGCAGATTTGGGACAGCATGGCAACATAAGCTAGCTGAATTCTGATTGGATAAAAACTCTATAACCTAAAAACACCAGCGCTGGAAGGAGCATAGAGAATATGAATACGTTTAGATATTTAGGAAAAGTAAATTAAAAAATACTTTTATCTTTAATTATGATCATGATTTCCTGGTTATGTCAACCCCTGACGGCCGACCACTGCTGAAAAGTGTAAACTGTACACAAGGACTTCCTTGCACCACCAAAACAAGTGGATTTTATGAAAACAGATCAAATGAATGCATGTCAAATCCTGTTTTCGTGTCTTATTTGACTAAAATTATTGTCAAATATTGTTTACTGTTTCTGTTTGTACTTATCCACATGTTGCTCGGATTAAAGTTAAGTTAAAGTACCAATGATTGTCACACACACACTAGGTGTGGTGAAATTTGACCTCTGCATTTGACCCATCCCTTTGTTCACCCCCTGGGAGGCGAGAGGAGCAGCGAGCAGCAGCGGTGGCCCCGCCCGGGAATCATTTTTGGTGATTTAACCGCCAATTCCAACCCTTGATGCTGAGTGCCAAGCAGGGAGGTAATGGGTCCCATTTTTGTAGTCTTTGGTATGAATACAGACGACAAGACAGACCATGAGCCTTGACGTCATCTGCTATCTAATGGGCTTCTGGCGCAACTACAGTTTGAAAAAAAAATGAAAAAGAACGGTTAGAGAACTAAATTAAGATAAAACAAACTATCGACACATTTCCAGATGTTGTGTTTATTTTGTTAGCAGTTTGTTAGAGAGCAAAATTAAAAGGTATAAAATCCACTGTTGCTAGGCAGCAGGACAAGAGCTGGGGGTGACGCCCAATAAAAAGTGGGCGCGGCTTAGTTCCAGAGGAGTGACGAGGTGAGACTTGATGATCTCCACGTTCTTCAGACAGCCTCTGAAGGACGACTTGCTGTACAAACTGTTCTGTTTGGTTCCGTCTGAAAAAAGCATTAAGTTTGACGCAATTCTAAAATGCTAACTTTGCTTCGTGATTTTGTGTGACATCCTTACCTGGATAGCCTCCCAAATACACGGGGTTGTTGGTCTCAGCAGAGGTGGATTGTGGGTAAGGGTTAGTGGTGGCGTTGCTCCGCCCGTCAATGCTCAGACTCAGGGTGTGTTTAGTCTTTTTGGCCAGCAGGTGGTGCCAGCGTCCATCGCACAGAGTGAGGCTGACGGAGCGAACCGTCACTCGACCCGCGCCGTTGTTGACGTTAAAAACCACCTAAATGAAGCATTCAGTATGGATTTTATGTATGGATGGACCGTTATCTTCCACAACAAATACAAGCACTCCACTTTGTTTTCTTATTTCTGCATACAATTGTGTTGTAATATGAGAAAAAAGTCATTTTATAATAAGTAATTTTATGAGAATTAAGTATTGATTAATATAACAAGAACACATCTCAACATTAAGAGAAAAAACGTTTTTTTTAGGATTAATGTCGAATATTACAAAATGTTATGATACAAATCTGCAGTTTTAAAATAACTAATATTCCAAGAAAAATCTTTTTTAATTTTATTAAAATTATGTTCAACTATAAATGGAAAAAATATCAAATATGGGAAACATTTATAATTTGATGAGAAGTACTTTGTTACAGATGAAATGTCAAACTAATGTGAAACTTGCATATTTTTGGGAGAATAAAGTTCTAATATTACAACGAAATCCAAATATTATGAAAACTAAGGTTGAATATTACAAGAAAAATGTAAGACAACTCTGTACATTTATAAGAATCCTAAGATTCTAGAAAAAGGATATTAATGTGAGAAAAATGTAATTTAACTAGAGTTACTCTCTAATATTAAAAGAAAAAAGTCTAAATATTATTTGAAAAATCTATAATTTACTGAGGATTTTAATATTCTAAAAAAGTGTAAATATGAAAAGAAACAATAATTTGTATTTTATTTTATGCAAAGAATCAAGTTCTTACATAACAAAAAAATTTAGATATGAAAAAAAATTATTAAATTTTTGGAGCACTAGCCTGTTACAAAAAAAATCTGTCATTTTATGAGGGAAAAAAGGTAATCATTTTATGGGAATCAAACTCTAATATTCCAAGAAAAATGTTTAAATTGAATATTAATTTATGAGAATAAGATTTAATATTACAAGAAAAAGGTCTGAATAGAATATTAATTTACGAGGATAAAATTGGAATAGTACAAGAAAAAAGTTCAAATACTATGAGAAAAATCTGTCACTGTATAAGTAAATACAATATAATTTCATGGAACTTAAGTTCTAACATTACAAGAAAAGGTCTAAATAATGTCTACTTGTTTTTCCTTTATAATAATTCAGTTCTGATGTTACAAGAAAAAGGTCTACATATAATATACATTTTATGGGAATTAAGTTCTAATATTCCAAGAAAAAAGTAGAATTTGGACTTTAATAATCCACAAGGGAAATTGTTCCACACAGTAGCTCAGTTACAAAGGATGGAAAGGATAAGGATGGAAAGGATAATGCACACAGGGGCACAAAAAGAGGGCGAAAACAATGTAAACGATGTAAGTTCACTCACCTGTCCGTTAATCATTTCTAGTCCAATGGCGTCCACCTTTGCACTGCTAATACCAAGCAAAACGCCCTCTGATTGGCTAGTTCGAAAGTCCATCGACACGGACACATCAGAGCCCACCTTGTATCCGTCCCGCACTGCACAAACACGTTATTTGGATATGATTGGCTCCTTGTGGTCACATGGTTCACAGAGTCGCTACTCACCGAGTGCGGCGTATCCACTGCCGTTAAAGTAACTTCCCGTCTCCTCCTTACTGAAACAGGAAGTGACCTCATGCTGCGAAGCCGGTCGCGAGAGATCCAGCATGACGCCGTTCAGACTGACGGAGTGGAGGCAGCCTGGAAGACTGGTGGTCACCTGTGATTGGCCCATTAGCTCACATGCAATCAAGTTGACATTCTTCTTGAACGTGTGCGTCTTACGTTTATCCTTCTGGTGTTGTGCATGTGTGGCAATCCACCGAGGTAAAGTCTGTTGTTGACGTCCAGCTGGTTCCCTTTAACCGTCGCCAAGTCCGGCTTGGAAGCGTCCACAGACACGGAGACGAGGCGCCGACTGACGTTGGCGCTGACCTAGCGCAGACATGACGTGTTTAGTTAGACGCTTTATTTTGCCGACGTGCACCTTTGGACTCACTGTGTGCCATTTCCCGTCATTGATGGCCACAGAGGAAACGGCGGAGGCGGCGCCCTTTCCCAGGTCAGCTGACATCAGCAGCCGCCCTGCCGCCAACCTCAAGATGGCGAAGTCCATCTGGTTGGCGTCGGAGAGGAGCATCAGCATACCATCCTGAGCTCGGCTTCTCACCGACAAGCGTATGGACATGCTGGGGAGAGTGAGAATGTGAGTTAAGCCCCGCCCATTTGTGACGGCAAACCCCTGCCCCAGAACTGACTCACCTTTTGCGCACAGTGATCGGGTTGATGATGAAAGTCATGTGACTGTGTCGTGAGGAGCCGAACCGAGCTGCAGCGGGTAGGAAGCTCTGCTCGGCTTCTGGCGTGCACTAAAACACACGTGGTACATCTTGATAAAAATATAATTTCTACAAATGACCACGCTTCGAATCATTGATTACCATTGGCGCTCCAGGCGGCAGGGCACTCAGGTGGGTGGGTGGGGCTACAGACAGGTGGGAAGGGTCAAGAGTGGGTTCTACATCCTGATCTTCCGGAAGCACCGCCCCTCTAACTCTCTCCTCTAATAGGCAGCTGTCAAGCTCCGCCCCCTCATACCTCACAGCAGCTGAAAGGTCGACGAGCCTATCAAATGATAGCATGTGACTAGAATATTATAACCAGAAAGTTAGGATTTAGCAAGAAAAAAATATTGTGATCAAAATATTACGAGAACGTAGTCCTTATTTTGTCCGAAAACATGTTTTAATGTTACGAGAAAGAATTGTCATTTTATGGTAATTGGCTTTCAGTATTACATGATTTTGAACGTTTTTTTATTAGCATCATGTCATACCAGAGGAGTCATAATATGGCAAGAAAAACATTCTAATTTTGGAATTGAGTTGTAATATAGGAATACAGTTCCAAATATTAGGAAAAAAACATTTAAATGTATGAAAGTAAAATTTAAGTTACAATAATTGGATCAAAATATTATGAGAATAAAGTCAGAAATGTGTAAGGACATGTCATAATATATGAGAATTTTTTTTTATTTAGATGAAAATTGACTTGTAATATTACAATAAATTAAAATTATGTTGTAAAAAAGTCTTAGTATGGCAAGAAAACCTTTCTAATTTAATAGAATTTAGTTGTAATATGAGAAAAAAGTTGAAGAACAATGTGAATGTATGACAATTGAGTTTAAATTGTAATATCCAAAGAAAAAAATCTAAATAATAAGTGAAAAAACTGTATTTTATGAAAACTCTGTTCTAACATAAGGAGAAAAATCCACATATGAGATTTTTTTAAATGAAGATGAAGATGTATTATTGTGATAAAAAAAAATAAAAAAATTAAGTCTAAAGATTAAAAAAATACAATTGTATAAGGATTACGTACGTTAAAATTATAACATTGTGAGTCAAAATGTATAATTATGTGACAAAATAATACTTTGAGGAGTAAAAGAAAACATTATGAGGAATAAAATAAGTTACTAGACAAAAGTCATAACCTTACAACTTTCTATCTTACTGTTTTGAGGCTATTAAGTTAAAGTTAAAGTACCAATGATAGTCACACACACACTAGGTGTTGCGAAATTATTCTCTGCATTTGACACATCACCCTTGATCACCCCCTGGGAGGTGAGGGAAGCAGTGAGCAGCAGCGGTGGCCACACCCGGGAATCATTTTTGGTGATTTAACCCCCAATTCCAACCCTTGATGCTGAGTGCCAAGCAGGGAGGTAATGGGTCCCATTTTTATAGTCTATGATATGACTCGGGCGGGGTTTGAATTATTCAATATAATAAAAATAAATAAATGTGTGCGTTAGACTGACCGTCCGCCAAGCACCAGGTGTTGGATGCATCCTCTGAACAACTTGGACATGTTCTTTAATTTGTTTGGAGAGAGAGGCTTCACCCCTGAAGGGAGCCCGCCAATGAAAAAGGACGCCGTGGAAAGACGGGACAGTCCGCCTGGCAACAGTGAGACCGACTTGGCGTTCCCCTCGTCCACCTGGATGGAAAGAGACCTGAGGGGCAGACAGGTGAGAGACGGACGAGGCATGCGGGACAGCTCCTTGGTTGTCTTGCTAACACCTACTTCCTGTTGACGTTAATGATGACAGAGTGTTTTGTTCCATCGGCGAAGGTTCTGCCTTCTGGTGCGACGACCGCCACACGCCTACTGGCCCCGCCTAGCTCCCCTAGCTCCGCCTCCAGAGAGCCAGAAAGCAGGTGGATGGACAGGAAGTGCTGTTGAAACATACACACACACACACACACACACACACACACGCACACACACAGACACAGTGTTTTAAGAACTGATTACAGCTGCATGCATCACCTGGTGGCGTCTCACCTGTCGCTGGGCGGGGTTATCAGTTAGAGCGGCTAGAAGGACTCCTGATTGGTTATTGGATCTGAAAGAGACGAGAATCTCCGCCTCCTGGCCAAGTGAGCGAGGAGCGATCTGGACGAAGCCACCGTTTAAAATGGAGACACTCCGCACCGCCTAACAACATCAGAATGTCAGGTGTGCACAATTCACCTTGCAATTAGTTAATGTGTGTGTGTGTGTGTGTGTGTGTGTACGTACCTCAACGATACATCCTTTCCTCACTCCATATGCATCTCGCAGCAGGTCAAAGTTCAACCGCGCAATCTCCACGTTCTTGATGCAGCCAACGTATGACCTGGAGACGACTTGTCGCCTAGCAACCAGAAGAACTATGAAGTCACGCGCATGTGTGATGTCACATCCTCCTCAGTAGCTGTATCGCTGATTCTAACCTGATTGGTCGGGAAGCAGGAAGTCCTCCGATGTAGATGGGGTCGAGGTCAGAGCGGTTGAGATCAGAGGCTGTGCCGGGTGACTCCGCCTCCAACACTTCTTTCTCTGATGATTGGTCGGCCGCCATGATGGACAGGTAACCTTTGCGTCGGTTCCTCTGTAGCGTAACTTTGTGCCACACGCCTGTGTTGTACTTCCTGCTGGAGGTCAGGACCAGTGCGCCAGACCCTAGGTCAAAGGTCAGACGGACAGAGCCCTCCACAAGCTCGATGGAGAGGAAGTCCCTCTGCAGGGGAGTTCCAATAAGGTAATGATGTCATTGAGTAGCACGTGCCGCCATTATTATTTGCTTACAGTGTTGTTGGATGCCAGGTACAGCAGTAATCCGCCTGGCGACAGCGTTTTAAACAATAAAACAATGGAGGTAGATGTGGCTCGTAGAGACTTTTGGACCAAAGAAAATCCAGAACCGTCAAAGTGGAAGGACGTCTCCTCTGCCTGTGGACTGAAGGACAGGTTCGTGTTCAACCAAGGTTATAGTCTAGGAGTGATACTGGTGTGTGTGTGTGTTTGTGTGCTAACCTGCTGAAGCAGCCTCCACATTGTCCTTGTCGGCTGTTGTAATTCCACAATCCGATGTTTTTCTCATTGAGCGACGCTTCACCCAAACAACCTTGAAATGTGGACGACTGCAATGCTGCCGGCCTCTGATGTCGCACACGCACACACACGCACACACACACACACACACACACACACACACACACACACACACACACACACACACACACACACACACACACACACAAACACACACACACACACACACACACTTTGTATAAACTTCTACTCATGAACCGCTTCATACCAAAGGGTGAATCTTTGTCCAAACATGCTCTCCTAGTGTTGCCTGTACTATTATTTCTATGACAAATTCACGACATGGTGGCGCTGTTTTTACACCCTTAAGTGGGATTGACGTGAAATGTATCACACACACACACACACTTTACCTTTAGAGTGAATCACCACAAAATGTGTGAATATGTGTGTAACATTCAAACAAGATTGGCTAAGCAGAACGTCTTCAAAGGAGAAGGGTCGAGCTGTGGCCAGGGACACTCTAAATCGGGGCACAGGGGTGACAACAACGGAAGTGAACCGTGTCTTAAAGACATGCCCACAGTGGCGCTGACAATGCAAGAGTGGACACTTGATTTGAAACGTGATCCAAGATGGCTAATGCAATGCACCACTGGTTATTATTTCGGTTGTTGAATGTATTGCTTTTTCGGATGATTATATACAACCCTAACCCCAACTCTAACCATAACCAACCCGTCTACCTTATTATTTTACTTCCCCAACCCTACCCTAACCCTAACTTAAACCTAACCAAAACCCAAACCTAACCTAAACCTAAGTCTCTCCAGCATCACTTCCGTTTAAAACACGCTTCACTTACCATGAATTGATTAACGTGGACCCCGACTTAAACAAGTTGAAAAACGTATTCGGGTGTTACCATTTAGTGGTCAATTGTACGGAATATGTACTGTACTGTGCAATCTACTAATAAAAGTTTCAATCAATCAATCAAAAAAACTTCCGCTGTCGTCATCTCTTTGGGCACGTCTTAAAGTGTGTGCGACTTAGAGTGGGCACGAATTACAATTCAAGTGGTCAAGTGTCTGCAGCCACAGCTAGTTGTACCGTACTTGCTTCTAACTGCCCAAAAGTCATTAACCATTTTGAGCATCACCCACAGGGGGCGCCCTTAATGCCACATACGGTCTGCTGTGTGTTACCTGAGTGTCATCTGACAGTCCTCCAATGTGGATCACCGTGCTGTTGTCGATGTTTAGAACCCGGGCGGGTCCGGGTGATGTCGCTGTCACCGCTTGTGACGGCGGCATTTCCAGCTGATGGACCAAGAGGAATCCTCGAGCACCAATCCTACAAAGCGATGCGATCAATAACCCCGTCCACTGGCGATCATATTGCTTATAATATTACCGCGTGGCGTTGATTCTTGTCCACTTGTAGTTGGTGATGTCCAGTCCTGGATAATCCAACCTGGTGCTGCCTGATCCGACATCCCAGACTAGAGAAACTTTCCCGTCATGCATCTCCACCGCAAGGAAGTCCACCTGGATACAACCAACAAGCGTGAATACGAACAGTGTATGTGTGTGTTTACCGAACAAGTGTGTATACCCTTGTCTTGCTGCCCAGGTAAAAAAGCAGATTGTCGGGACTCTTCGTCTTTAAAGTCAAAGTTAGGGTGTTGAAGTTGCTCGACTGGATTTCAGGCTGGTAGGATCGAACGCAGTCTCCGTGTGCCTGCACCGCCACCTTAATCTAATGACATCACAGCATCGTGACTAATAGTAATGCATACATATAAACATACATATAACTGATAGGTGTACATTAGTCACATGTGCTGAATGACGTACCGATGCTGCTTGCCTCCTGGCCTGATCGATGAGCTCTCTGATGTCAGACAAGTTCCTGCTCAGGGTTTCTCCCAGCATGCTCAGGGGCTTTATCCTGTCACTCAAATGCTGCGTGCGATGCTCTGCCTCCTCCAGTTTCTGCTGCACCTTGTAGGCTAAACCAGGAGAGTAAGAAAACAAGATCGCACGTCTCCATGGTCTTACTGTCGACAAACCTGTGTCGTGCGTGTGCGCCATTAGCCACTTTGTCTCCGCCACGCTCGTGTTGGTTTTCTCCACCACAGAAGAAGAATCCTGCATCTTCAGTCTGAGGGAATGCAAGCGCTGCAGTGCCTCCTGCAGGCTGGAGCTAGCAAATCCGGCCTGCACTCGCGCTTCCTGCACCTGCAACGATACTGAGCACAGACGTCGGGTCAGTATCCAGAGTCAGCGCGTCCAAGTCGAAACAGGTCTCACCGTTTGAGAGGCTCTGCAGCTCCCTGATTGGCTGGTGGAGGAGGACGCTCTTGTTATGGAGAAGGTTACTCAGTGTCTGCTGTCTCATGGTTGCCATAGAGACCTTCAGCTTTAAATCTGTGAGGCAGCTTGTCTTTAAGTTGGACATTTACACGAGAAAACATTTTGTCGGACGGACCTTCAGATGTCTTGTTGATCATGTGACTCTCCTCGAGCACAGCGGAGGCGTTGCTCAGCCTGGCATTGCCCTCTAATGACAGCGGCTGCTCTGATTGGCTGGTCTAAAACACACAAAGAAACTCATTTGTCTTGAAATTCTAAAGCAGATTCAATCGATTACAACTGGACTTTTCAGTTTGTCTTAGAAGACCTTTCACCTCTCATCTGAGTAGGCTTCATCGGTTCATGCTCACAGACTTAAATTGGTCAGATCTCGTCTTAGATATATAGACATAGATTGGTCAGATCTAGTCGGAGACTTAGATTAATCAGATCTAATCTTAGATTTATAGACGTAGATTGGTCTGATCTAGTCAGACTTAGATTGGACAGATCTAGTCTGAGACTTATATACATAGAATGGACAGACCTTGCGTTAGAGTTATAGACTTAGATTGGTCAGATCTAGTCTTAGACTTATATAAGTTAATGGACAGACCTCGCCTTAGACTTATAGACTTAGATTGGTCAGATCTAGTCTTAGATATATAGACTTATAGTGGTCATACCTAGTCTTGAACATATACGTACAATGGACAAACCTCGCCTTAGATTTATAGACTTAGATTGGTCAGATCTAACCTTAGACCTATAAACTCAGATTGGTCAGATCTAGTCTTAGATATAGACCTAGTCTTTGACTTTTACACGTAGATTGGTCAGATCTAGTCTTAGACATATAGACATAGATTGGGTCAGATCTAGTGTGAGACTTAGATTGGTCTAGATCTGACCAATGGATGAAGGAGAACACCCATAGACATGACTTGTCTCGACCAATGTGGACCGTTGCTTAGTAGACACGCCCACCATACCATATTGAGAGAGAGGTCAGCAGACAGGTGAGCGTCGAAGGCAGCCTGCCGGGCATTATTGACACGAACAGCGACCTCTGCATCAAGAGGAACCAATTGGCTGCCATTTTGGGAGAAGTTGCACACTGACAACAGTGAGCTAAAACAGACAAAACATTGGATTTGAGAGGAAATGAAAAGGGGGAACAAAGTTACTGTATTGAAGTAATCACACACTTTTGCAGATAGTGGGCGTGGCTATGAAGCAATTGGGCGTGGCTCTCTGCCCGGTAAACATTCTCCAGTGAATCAGTCATCTTCAATCCCATGACGAGGGATTCCACTTTCTTCCTCAGCAGAGGACGCCATTGATCCAGCTCACCTCCCAGTACGTCCACCTGCTTCTCATCCGTCATAAAATAAAAATGAAGAAGATACTTAGATAATTAATGACTAAAATAAATAACATAAGGAAAATGAATGTGATTTATAATATACATAATAATAACTGACATAAATAATAGACAAAATACTGAACAGATATAAAAAAAACAGCGGTTTTACCACAGTGATGTTGGTAAACTCCTCTGTCAGGTTTATGATGTCGCTGAGCGACATCTGGCTGTCCTCCATCGCGTCCTCCACGCTCGTACATGCAACGCTGACGTTCTCTTGTTCCCACTAACACGCCAAGCACATACGCCATATTAACAAAGTTTAAAGTGTTCACATATGTGCAAAAAAAAAAAATCTAACATATTTGCCACACTTTTGAGAGGAGAGGTGCATATGACACCATAAACACGATAGCACATTGTTAAAAAAAAAAAGGCTTCGCCAATTATCGCAGAAGCTGCGTTTAATTTGATTTGTTGTTCTTGTGTATGTTAACCTGGAATAATGCTGCTGTTAAATCATGATGTAATGCCAACGCTATAGCTCACACCGCTATGGTAGATTTTAAGTGATGTGCTTGCGTGTTCACCTGATAGCGGTTGAGCAGAATGTATGTGGTGTCCAGCAGCACGTTTGTTTGATTGTTTTGTCGTGATGCGCCTTCCATGTAAGTTTGTGCTTCTTGCAGCTTTTCCAAGTGAGCGGTGAGGTTGGCAGTAAGAGGGCGGAGCATGTTGGCGCCAGCCTCTGCACTGTAGAGGAAGTCTCGCTGGAGTGATTGGATGAGAGACTCTGAGAGACTGAGGACAGAAAGAAAGAGAGGTCAGTCTGCAATCAAAAATTATTGGAATATGATTGGAAACACATACCTGAGCTCCTGACTGACTGAGCTTTTGACCGTTGTTAGATTGATGGCTCTCATACTTTCCAACATGGAGGCCATGTCGTCCAGTAGGCGTGTGTGATTGGCTGATTCCAGTGCTTTGTCTGCAGTCGAGTTCAGTAGCTCCGCCTCCCTCTCGAGGGCTGCACCAAAAAGTCTTCAACTTTAGCTTGTGACGTCAAAATGGCAGCTTTTTAACATTGTTTACCTTCAATCTTGTCTTGAATCGTGTTGATGTTTTCCAATAGACGAGTTGCGCGTGAGACACGGTCATTGGTGGACACGCCCACTTCCTCGCAGTCGTTTGACAGACTTGCGGCCTAGCCAATCAGAGCACCGGGAATATGTATGTTGCATTCTTAATTAGCATATTGGAATTTCATCATGTAACCTGTGCATACCTGCTCTGTCAGATCACTGAGGTCAGAGGTGAAGTGTATGGCATCCTCTTGCATTCCGGACAGTTGCGTCTCCATGGACACGCGTTCTGAAGACATCACCTGACAGCGGTAAAGTCGAGGTCAGCGCAATTTTGGTCAGAAAGCTGCAAACACTGTGATCTACCTGCATGTCTCTGGTGTGATTCTCCAGCACCACCAGCTGATGGTAGGGCGCCACTGCAATACTGCTCATGTTGATGGTGCTGAAGTGCTCTTGCAGCCTGTCTAAGTCGTCCAGCAGGACACCAGTGCACTCGTCATCGCACGCTAGAAGAAGCAGAAGAAATATTTATCGGGTAATAAAAAGACGTGTGTGTATCATTTGTGTATGTCATCAACACTCACACAAACACTCCCCTCCCTCCAAGATGTGACGCTCCGCACACTGGTCACACGTTTGACCCTTAACCCCAGCTTTGCAATCGCACTGTCCAGTCACCGGGTCACACAGAGGATGCACGGACCCCCACTCGCTGCAGCTGCATTGTGTGCACGTCCCACCGGGCGCAGAGGGGTTACCATAATAACCTAGGGAGCACCTGCAGAGCACATGAGTCCCTCAGATGACCACTAGAAGGCAATGTGATGGAACACAATGGACTTGTAGGGCTTATTTTTATTTTAGCTAAGTACGTGTGACTTGTTGAAGGGTGGACTAGCAAAGTAAGATTTTCATTGTACGGCAAACTGTCTGTTTAACTGTGCATATGACAATAAACAATCTTGAATCTTGAATCTTGAATCTGGTCTCAGGCAGGACTTACCGCTCACAGTAGCGCCCTTCATATCCTGTCAGACATGAAGTGCAGCGGAAGTCTCCGGCTGTTCCCTCTGAGACACACGTGGGACTGAACCTACACAGACAAATTTAGAATATGCAAAATTGAAGTTTTAACAGTAAAATGTATCTTTACAGCCTGTTTATGAGCACCATGCTCCTGATGGCTGCTGGTTAGCGCCTTGCATGGCAGCTCCCGCCATCAGTGTGTGAATGTGTGTGTGAATGGGTGAATGTGGAAATACTGTCAAAGCGCTTTGAGTACCTTGAAGGTAGAAAAGCGCTATACAAGTATAACCCATTTATCATTTATTTATTTATACGTGCTGCCACATATTACGGTTTTATTAAAGACTTCACTACACATCTTAAAGCTATGCCAATTACCTGTCAGCAAGGTTAACGTAACATGATGTTGCAGTTAAAATGTGAGTGTTATGCGTGGGTTCCCTCCGGGTACTACGGCTTCCTCCCACCGCCAAAAACATGCGAATGGGGATAGGTTGATTGGCAACACTAAACTGGCCCTAGTGTGTGAATGTGAGTGTGAATGTTGTCTGTCTATCTGTGTTGGCCCTGTGATGAGGTGGCGACTTGTCCAGGGTGTACCCCGCCTTCCGCCCGAATGCAGCTGAGATAGGCTCCAGCACCCCCCCGCGACCCCAAAAGGGACAAGTGGTAGACAATGGATGGATGGATGGATGTTAGCATTGTAGCTCGCATAGCCATGCTAATCCTTAGGAGTTTGAATCTTTGGGCACCTAATGATTCGATCCGATTACGATTCTTGGTGCGACGATTCGATTCAGAATCAATTCTCGATTCAACATGTTTCTCGAATCAAACCAATTCTTGCAATGTATTATTTGGTATAATAATTATAATGAAACTTTTTTTGAAACAGTTTACAGGTTAGAAACATTCCTTCTGGTTGCCTTGAGATGGCCTAAAAGAAGTGTCTTTAAAAATGTATTTAAAAAAATTACTAGCTTTTTTTTTAATAGATTTATATGAATTGATTTAGATTTCGGATGAATAAGAATTGCGATTCAGATGTGAATTCATTTTTTTGTTCACCCCAACTAATCATGTCCCACGCTTTAATGTTACGTTGTTGGTACAATAGTATACGCCAAGTACAGTATATGTAAAAAGTGTATAAAGTACACTATGGCGCTTGTTGGAGAATGGAGATACACTATCAGAGACAGACATAGACAAAACAGCTCGATAGCATTAAAGACACGCAGGTCCCCAGTAGAGCCTATAAAAAAGCCCTTTTGAACTGTCTAAATTCCAGAATCAAGGCTAGGTTTTGGATAACACACTTCCAATACACTATTGTGGCACCTCTCAGACCTACCGGTACTTAAAATTGGTGAAAAATACTCAAATGAGTAATTTTAATATTGACATTTGCAAATTAGTAATAAAAAGAAAATAAGCCTCACGTGTTGTCACGTAGTGGGCAGGCACACAGCGAGCAGTCACTAATTGAGCCGCTGACCATCCCATAATACCCCTGTGCACACAGCTGACAGCTCTGCCCGCTGGTGTGATGTTGGCACTCCTGTGGGACAAAAAATGCTGATGTCATCAGTGCTCTCCTGTCTTTCACGTGCTGCGTTGTTTCTTTTACCTGACACTCGCCGGTCTCTGCGTTGCAGCTGCTGCTGTGATTGTTGCAGCGACACGGGACACATGGACGCACAAACAGAGACTTTCGTGCTTGAGGCGACAACTCCGACAGCGGCTGGCGGAAGAAACCTGACGCACATTCCTACAAGGTAGACAGATGTGAATATTATGGAAATGGTGGTTGCCATGGCGATGAATGTACAGGACTCTACCTGACAGGACGTTCCGGTGTAACCCAGCGGACACACACACGACTCGATTAGTCTCGCCACTGGGCCATCCACTTCCTGTTCTTCGACTGCCGTCTCCATGGTGATGTTGGAAATCCTATTAAAAAGTCACATGATCAGCGCTCATGATTGATATCCAATCAGCTTTAACTGCGGACGGTCACCTGCTCTGCTGCAGTCCTGTGCCGTAGGAAGCCTTGATGATGACGTACTGCAGGTCACTGAGCACGGACAGGAAGTCGCTGTGACTTACCGCCTTCTCGGATACGGAGTTAAAATACTTCCACTTGTGCTGCCACACACACGCACACACAGGTTAGCTTCCTTTTGTAACCATGGCAACTGCACCAGCAAGGCCTTGCTGTACCTCTGTCAGCCTCATGTCATGCTGGGTGGGGACACCGTTGTCAGGGGCAACCATGTCGGTGTAGATGACCAGCTTCCTTATAGTCCCGCCCCTCAGCAGCACCTGAGGCTCATAATTGGCCAATCCTTGAGCGTCTTCCGCGTAGAAATTTACCACATAGGAGAGCACGCCGCCGTACGACAACAGCTAAACACAAGCAACGCAAGGTTGAAGGAAGTAAACCCTTAGTTCCGACTGAAGGCGGCATTACCTGGTTGCCCTCAAACTGCGGGGGAAGTCTCCAGTATAGAGGACCGGACAGCCTGCTGGTGTTGAGCTGGCGGGTATCGAGGAGCATGTCGCTGTCCTGCTGGTAGACTCCTGATGTGACGCCCTGCAGGTGAGACTGGCTGACCAATGGCAGCAGAGCGGGAGGGCGAGCCAGAGAGATCTGTGAAGTAAGACGACATTCATGAATGGATTCATTATGTCATGTGGTGTTAACCTGCTGAGATACTTACAAACTGTCTGGTGAGGCCGCCCCTCTCCTCGCAGTCCTGACTGAGTCCTGAACAGAAACACTGAGAGCAGCCGTCTGGATTCCCCGACGACAGACCGAAGGACCCCAAAACGCACTCCTCGCAGCGCCGCCCCGCTACGGCTGCCTTAACCGATGAAAAGGAGCGTCACACAGCATGTTGCGTTAAACACACACAGTTGTTATTACCCACCTTGCACACACACTCCCCCGTGAGTCGACAGTCACACACTCCAAGTGTGGCGTTGCACATGTCTTCTCGCGTTCCCTCTATGTCACAGCCACACGGCGCGCATGCTGGGTAACCATAGTTACCAGGAGCGCACTGGTCACATGACCTGCCAGAGAAACCCTCTTTGCAGGGACACTGACCACTGGTGAGATCACACTGAGGGGCGGAGCTACCTTCTGCACTGCAGCTGCAAGCCTAAAGAGAGAGAAATGGTTATGACGTGTGTCTTTACTTCATTTTTTTGTATGCTCATTAATATGAAAATATGTTGCGCAACACAGCAGCAACAGAACCAATGTTGTAATTGCGCTAAGGAACAAACTGCTCAGCATGGATGAGTTTAACAGTGACAAGTCTGACCACTCATGATACTTAAAATGCAGCCACTGCCAGCTTGTGGAGTTCATTTAATGATTTAATGGGAAAAAACTACATCAGTAGGTTGCCTACAGCCACATCTGTTAATTGTTTAGAAATTTGATACCTTGGGAGTTATTTGCTTTTGTAGAACACACACCTGGCTACTACAGGGGACTTTAAATGGAACTCCAATTTGTTTATTTATCTCTGCATACAATTGTGTTGTTAAACTAGATAAAAGTCATTTTATTATGAGTGTTAATACTCAAGAATACTTAAGAATTAAGTATTAATATTACAATATTAATAATCTTATATCTAATAATAACAATATTTAATTTTATGAGAATTAAGTTCCATTATTATGAGAAGAAGATCAACTATGAGAAACATTTCTAATTTAATGGGAAGTACTTTGTTATATATAATATGTCAGACTAATGAGAAACATGTATATTTTTGGAGAATATTATGAGAACTAAGTTTTACTATACCAATAAAATTGTTTTTAAATATTATAAGAAAAATCTGTAATTTTACAAGGATTCCAACATTCCAGAAAAAGGGTAGTAATATGAGAACATTTCAATTTAATAAAAGTTACCTTCCAATATTAAAGAAAAAAAGTGTAAATATTATTTGAAAAATCTATCTTGTCCTGTTGTGTTGAAGCAATTGTCACAGTCCTAGAAGTATCGTAGCACAATACGCTGATGTTATTATCTTTTGAGTGAAACGCACATAACTATCTCTGTGTGAAAGAAACTAAAGTGTGTCTTTGTGTACCTTGCAGCCTTCAAGCATATTGTGACCCCAGTATCCCATCTCACACTTGTCACAGGTGTCTCCCTCAGTGTGGGCGGGGCAAATGCACTCCCCCGTCTTGTGATGGCAGTTCCCACCCGTGTGGTTGCAGGTGCATGCTGGGAGAAGAATTGGACATGAGTGGAACATTTAGATGCTGTCATAGATACACACGCTGGCCTCCACGGTTACCTGTGCAGCCGTTGGCATGGAAACCGAAATAACTGCGGCCGCACCGATCACACTTGTCCCCGTCGACGCCGTCCACGCATTGGCAGCGCCCATTGTCATCGCACGAGTCTGCTAGAGATCCTGACGGGTTGCAAGCGCATGCGACGCAGCCACGCCCACTCTGCAGTCCGAAGAACCCCGACTGAAGGAAACGCCGCAAATGTTACGACTTCGGATGAGGACATTTGGAAAAGGAGGACAAGGTATGGTGTCCGACCTGGCAGCGGTCGCACGCCAGTCCGGTCACATTCTCTCTGCAGGCGCACTGTCCTGTCGTGGCGTCACAAACGTTCGACAACGAGCCGCCGACATCGCAGCTGCAGTCTGCGCAACACACAGACACACAAATGAAAAGGATTCATGTAATAGCGCAGATCCCTAAGTGTGAACAGATCTCCGTGTGAAAGCCACAATATCCAGCATGTGACAGCTAATCTGACATGTCAAAGGTCAAATCTAATCTGGATTTGCCAAGATCAACATTCCTATGCAATAAAATGCATGCACACATCACACCTTGGCAATTCTTTTCATGCACGGCGTCGCCATAGAAACCGTCCACACACATCTCACAGTGTCGCCCGCCCGTGTTGCCGCGACAACGCAGGCATTCCCCGGTGACGCCGTCGCAGTGTCCCTCCTCACTGATGTCCACGTTGTTGTTGCATTCGCAGCGGACACAAGTTCCGCCCACTACCTGCGGGTTACCATAGAAACCGCTGGAACACCTGGAAGAATAAACAGAAAACCTTTTTAATCTATTTGTTCTACTTTATCAATGTTTGGAGTACAAGAGAAAGTGGAAAGGAACAAATGATGCTTCTGCTATCTTGTTGAGTTGATAAAAAGTAAATCAGAAGGTTGCCTATAGCCACAGCTGTTCAGCCAATTGTTTATAATTAGATATCCCAGCGACTATTTGCTGAATTAGGGTATTTACAGTAGATACATAACTGGACAGTCATTCTTACTTCTGGCAGTTGGTCCCGGTGTATCCATCCTGACACTGGTCACATGTCACATGACCAAAAGCGTCCATCATGCATGTTGGACTGAAACTGAAACACGAGCAGGTTTAAATTTTTTTAAATTCTGTGATGTAGTTAGTGTTATATGAGGACCGATGATGGGACCTACCTGTTAGACACTTCTGTTAGAGGACATGGACAACGGCGACAGTCGTCCGCTGTCCCCTCTGTGGCGTCGCCATAGAATCCAGGAAGACACTGATCACAGTGAGAACTAGTGGTGTTGTGTCTACAACCCTAAAAAGAGCAATAACGCTCGTATTTTATCACGGTTGTGAATGAGAAGTGACTTTTTGACGAGTGTCCACACCCACCAGGCAGACGCCATTGACATCACACTCTGAGGCGTGGTCGTTACATTCACACTGCATACAGTTTCCTCCGAACAGGACTCCGCCCACCCTGTAAAAACCTGAAAGACACGACTGGACAGACAAAAGGATGCTCACGTTGAGGTGCCGCAACAACAAGCAACGTGTCCAATTAAAGGAAGTGGCCTGCTAACCTCACAGGAAGTGCCGTTGTATCCCCATGGACATTCACACGCCTCCATGGCGACCGCCTGGACACCGAATGGAGATTGAGAGTCAGCTACATCCAGAGACACGAAGACGAGTCTGAAAGAAAAGCATCAATGTAACATACTGTAGAAACAACACCAGTAAGTAATCAGATTACTGCATCCTCACTGTATTGCTCCACTGGCAGAAGAGTTCAGGTGAACGCTGACCCTCAGCGAGGTCACCTCAGCAAACACAGACAGCAGGTCGTCACGGCTAACCTGGACACCCGTTTGCTCGTTGACAAACTGCTTGGGGAGCATTGCTACGGCAACGGAGTGCTCGGTTGACGGCGAGAGGGAGAGGACGCAAGGTGGCGAGAGGTGAAGAGCTCGCCCGTTGCCCTGCGGTACAGACAAGGCTCATTCTGCGTTCTGGACTCCTTACGGACGCCATGAGTGTCGTTTCAATACCTCGATGATGACGTCGGCCTGAGCGGGAAGGATGTCGTCCGATGGGCCGTGATGGACTACGGAAAAGTTAAGGAAACCTCCATAGGACGACAGCTGGGGGGGGGGACAGAACATCAGGAGGACTTGGGACAGACGAACGGGCAGTCAGAGAGACAAGCTCCTACCTTATTACCAAGGAAACCATCAGGTGCCACCCATGAGAGCTCTTGCTGGCTGTTGATTGATCCAGAGGAGGTGTTGCTGCTGGAAGCAGGCAACTCATTGCCGAGGATGGCGGGGGATTTGTGGAAGGGGCGGAGCCAAGCATCAGTGGAGACCACCTGCAAAAAAACATTGTCACAATTTAGTGCCAATAAATCAAGAATGATATTTTGCTTACATACATACACACATATATGTGATGATCAATATATTGGGGGAAAATTATATTTTGTTTAAAAAATGAGGGGTGTGTTATATTATAGCTTTTAACAATAGATAACGCAGTAAAATTACGCGTTTACATAGACTCTATCATGTAATGAAAGCACTGCCTTTCAGCAAAATGTATCACTGAATGTGTTTCGGTCTGTGTCATCGTTGTGTTGGCTGTGACCACGGGACGCAGAGACGGCAGGCGAAGTGCAGGTAAAATGTATTTAATAACAAAAACTAACGCAGCAGAGAAGGTTAAACAGTCGCAAGCCGCATAGGAAAGGTTATGCAACATGGACGTACATACAAAGCTCAATGATCTAGAGGACAGGGCTGACATAAAAAGCATCCTGATTGGTAACCAGGAACAGGTGTGTCCTCATTGCCAATCAGTGACAGGTGCGGGAGCTAGCGCTCAGACAGGAGAAGTTGTGGCAAAGAGGAAGCAAACAGAAAATGGAAACAAAAATAAGAGCGCTAGACAGGAAATACAACAAAATACTAGAAAATAATAATAATTGTCAAAATGGCCAACTTACACATAGCTGGCCAGAACATAAATGAGCTATTTAAAACATTCAGCGTCCAGTAGCAGAGCTAAATGTCATAAAGAAAACATCATGTTTTATTATTATTGGATAGTGTACCATGAGCACTAACAATACAATATGAGTATGCTGCCGCCCTTGTGGCCACAGCCAGTAAGGAGATTTTGTGTGTGCGTGACCTGTGCTGCAGACCAGGTGGAGCTCTCGCAGACGTCCGACACGCCGAAACAGAAGCAGTCGGTGCAGCCCAGTGGGTCGTCGTCCTGCAGGTTGTAGAACCCGGCTTTGCACAGGTCACAGTGAACCCCCATCACGTTGGCCTGTGGGAAATGAAAAAAGTTGAAATGTTGAAAACGACATCCCCACAGAGGTCAAAGGTCGACTCCGGTCCTACCTTGCAAATGCAGTCGTCGCACGGGTCCCTGTTGAGGCTGCCGGCGAGGTTACACTCGCAGCGAGAGCACACCGGGAAGTCCCGGAAGCCAAAAGCACAACGGTCACATTGGCGGCCTGTGAAGCCTTTTTTGCACACACACTGGCCTGCACTAGCACCTGCACACACACACACACACAAACACACACACACACACACACACACACACACACACACACACACACACACACACACACACACACACACATGAAATGAGCAATATGAGTAATGATAAAGCATATGATGTATACATAATAAAAGTAACCTGGCAAAGTGTGGTCTCTGCTGCAGATGGAGGACTCTGCTCCTCTCAGATCACAATCACATTCCACACAAGGAGCGTCAGCGTGAGGAGAAACCTTCACACACACACTTTATGAGTTATCACCACCACCGCAATTTTGTCTTCTTATTGTGTGACTTATTGCGTCGTGTACCTGGCCTGGTCTGTAGTACCCGTCAGCGCAGGTCTCACAGTTGATACCGGCTGTGTTCTGCTGACACTGCACGCAGACGCCGCCTCCTCGACGGACACCGTGGGTGTCCACGCTCAGCTTGAAATCAGCCACCGTTTGATTGTAGTAACAGTCGCTGGCTTTGTTGTGACAGTTACACTCTGAGACACACACAAAGATGGAGGAGAGGTTTACATATTCACGCTACTTATAGTTCGCCTGAATCTGTACAAAAGCAAACAGAAGATCTGTGTTTTTTATCCAGTGCATTCCTGAAAAGAGCAAATCCTCCTGTCATGTGACTGACAATTTTGCAGTACATCCACAAAAACAGTAGAGCGCTCCTGTCATATGAAGGATCTTTGAATTGTGTTTTTGCAACAAATCTATAAAAAACAGCAGAGCCCTCCTGTCATTCTTGAAATCTTCAACTAGCATTTTTGCAGCTAATCCATACAAACAGCAGAGTGCTTCTGTCAAATAAATAATGTACATTTTCAAAAAAACGCAAAGTACTCCTTTCATACACAAGATCTTTGACTTGGGGATTGGCAGTACATGCACAAAAACAGCAGAACAATCTTGTCACTCAGAGGATCTTTGACTTGCGTTTTTGTTATAGATTCCTAAAAACAGTAAAGCACCCCTGTCATGTTAAGAGGATTTTTGAAAACTGTTTTTGCAATACATTTCTAAAAACAGCAAAGCACCCCTGTTATATAGAGGATCTTTGACTGGCATTCTTTGCAGTAGATTCCTTAAAACAGCAAAGCACCCCTTTCTTATAGAGCAGTGGTTCTCAAATGGGGGTACTTGAAGGTATGCCAAGGGGTACGTGAGATTTTTTTTTAAATATTCTAAAAATAGCAACAATTCAAAAATCCTTTATAAATATATTTATTGAATAATACTTCAACAAAATATGAATGTAAGTTCATAAACTGAACATCAAATCAAGTAGGCTATTCCATTCATTACAATGCAATATTCAGTGTTGACAGCTAGATTTTTTGTGGATATGTTCCATAAATATTGATGTTAAAGATTTCTTTTTTTTTTGAAGAAATGTTTAGAGTTAAGTTCATCAATCCAGATGGATCTCTATTACAATCCCCAAAGAGGGCACTTTAAGTTGATGATTACTTCTATGTGTAGAAATCTGTATTTATAATTGAATCACTTGTTTATTTTTCAAAAAGTTTTTTGTTATTTTTATCTTTTTTTCCAAATAGTTCAAGAAAAACCACTACAAATGAGCAATATTTTGCACTGTTATACAATTCAATAAATCAGAAACTGATGACATAGTGCTGTATTTTACTTCTTTATCTCTTTTTTTCAACCAAAAATGCTTTGCTCTGATTAGGGGGTACTTGAATTAAAAAAATGTTCACAGGGGGTACATCACTGAAAAAAGAACCACTGTTATAGAGGATCTTTGACTGGCGTTTTTTTCAGTATATTCCTTAAAACAGCAAAGTACCCCTGTCATTTAGAGGATCTTTGACTGGCGATTTTGCAGTAGATTCCTTAAAACAGCTAAGCACCCCTGTCATATAGAGGATCTTTGACTGGTGTTTTTTCCAGTAGATTCCTAGCTGTGTAGCTGTGCCATGTGTACTTTGGTAAACCTCACTCCCTGACGACCACAACAGCAGTGTTGGCTATTGGGGTTAATGGCTTGGGCTTTTAGCTCGGTAGCGTGCATGCTTGTCTTTCAAGTTGGCGACCAAGGTTTGAATCTCGGGCAGAACAGAAAAGCAGGGACTGAACCAGGCGGGTTACACAAGGCCCTTCTGTCTTATAGAGGATCTATGACTACCGTTTGTGCAATACATTTCGAAAAAAAGAAGAGCGATCTTATCATATAGAGGAACTTTGACTACCGTTTTGCAGTAGATTCCTAAAAACAGCAAAACACCCCAGTCATATATATGATCTGTGACTGGCATTTATGCAGTAGATTCTTAAAAACCAAAGCACTACTCTCATATATTGTATATGATATTTGACTGGCATTTATGTAGTAGGTTCTTTAAAACAGCAAAACACTACTGTCATTTATATGATCTTTGACTGGTATTTATGCAGTAGATTCTTAAAAACAGCAAATAACTCCTGTCATATTAGGGATCTTTTATTATTGTTTTTGCAGTAGATTACTAAAAACAGCAAAGCACAACTGTCATATTAAGGATCTTTTATTGGCGTTTTTGCAGTAGATTACTAAATACAGCAATGCACTCCTTTCATATTAAGGATCTTTTATTGGCGTTTTTGGGGTAGATAACTAAAAACAGCAATGTACTCCTGTCATATTGAGGAGCTTTAATTTGCGTTTTTCCAATTGATTTCCTAAAACAGCAAAGCACTCTTCTCATAAAGAATACCTTTGAGAGTCATTTTTGGAGTATATTACTAAAAACAATAAAGCACTCTTGTCATACAGAAGATCTTTGACAGGCGTTTTTGGAGTAGATTATGAAAAACAGTAAAGCACTCTTGTCATAAAGAAGACCTCTGACAGGTGTTTTTGGAGTAGATTACTAAAAACAGTAGAGCAGTGTTGTCATAAAGAAAACCTTTGACAGGCGTTTTTGGAGTACCGGTAGATTAATAAAAACAATAAAGCAGTCTTGTCATAAAGAAAACCTTTGGATGGCGTTTTTGCAGTAGATTCATAAAACCAGCAAAGTACTCCTCCTGCTATACAATTAATCTTTGGCTACTTTTTAAGGTCATTTCTAAAAGGAGCAGAACACTCTTGTGTTTGACTTATGTTTTTGATTTCTAAAAAGCGCAGAGAAAAAAAAAGCAGGATTCTTGTTATTCAGAGGATCTTTGACAGCAAAGCACTCCTGTCATATAGATGACCTTTGACTAGTGTTTAATTTTTTGATTGGTGGTTTTGAAGAAGATTCCGAAAAACAGCAGAGTGCTTCTGTCACACACTATATAGGATCTTGAACCACTCCCTCCGTAATAGCATAAATACACAAGTAAAAAAACAAAACTCCATAGATGGATGACTTACTTTCACATGTGTTGCCATCAGTGACGGTCCCTGGTTGCCATGGCTGCTGATGGAAACCGGGGCAACAGTGGTTGCAGCTCTCTCCGCAGGTGTTATGTTCACATACACACTGTAGTTTCTACACACACACACACACATTTGTATACAGTGCATATGAGGTGTACGTGGTGTGAACAGGTATGGATGAGAGTGTGGCGTTACCTTAGTAACAGGGTCTAGGGGACAGCTTTGAGCGTGTCCATAGCAGATACACATCCCGCCCACAGAGATGTCTTTGATGGAGTAATAATACTGAAAAGAACACACTTGCTTTCACAAACCAGCAATGGGAATCACGTGACCAAACATGGCTGCCGGTCATACCCGACGGGTCACAATGGGGTCGACTTCCCGCGGGTCTCGCACGCTCAGCGTCATCAGGTCAGCGTTCAGCGTCCTGATTCGCTGCAAGCGAAGTCTGATGAAACGAGCCGAGGTGAAGTTCAAGAGTTCTGGGGTCAAATCGTCCGCTCCGGGTCGACTGTTAATCAGCGACGTGTGAATCTGAGAAAATAAGAGGGGATCAAAGTTCAAATACTAGTCAGGTCAAAGGTCAAAATAAAAGCTAGTCGGCATTTTCACCTCGCCATGCTCCAGAGGCTCCAGCCGGGAGTAGTACGACGTGCAGATCACCTCCGTGTCTCCTTTGTAGGTCGGAGGGCCGAGTCTTGGCGCGATGTTGTAACGTGACAGACATTCGGAGTCGCTGATGGCGTAAAACTGCCATGGGTCAAATGTCACGCCGTCCAGAGACCGCTCCAGAATCCAATTGCCTAAACGGACGGATTCGCAAATTAGCTGCATATACAAAAGCGTGATCTCCACTTAGTAGCTCTAAAACATTAACAGCTGTTGCTGTAGTTGTAAAAAAAAAAAGTACTCTACATGAGTGTTCAGCTTTACCTACATGTACCTCTGCATGCACTTTAAAATGTTGCTGCGTGAAACTCATGCAAGTTACACTGGCTGTACTGTTGTTTGCAATCAACTTGTTATCTTCATAAATACAATCAATCAATAATCCACCATGTGACACACTGACCTGGTCGAGGAGAGTTGGCCGACTTAATGATGATGTAAGCCACTTGAAAAATCTGCACAGACAACTCGTTAAAAAAACATGGCTTCCTTCAGAGCTAACATGTTAGCCCAGCTCATACTTGCCAACCTTGAGACCTCCGATTTCGGGAGGTGGGGGGTGGGGGCGTGGTCGGGGGTGGGGCAGGGCGTGGTTAAGAGGGGAGGAGTATATTGACAGCTAGAATTCACCAAGTCAAGTATTTCATATATATATATATATATACAGTGGGGCAAAAAAGTATTTAGTCAGCCACCGATTGTGCAAGTTCTCCCACTTAAAATGATGACAGAGGTCTGTCATTTTCATCATAGGTACACTTCAACTGTGAGAGACAGAATGTGAAAAAAAAATCCAGGAATTCACATTGTAGGAATTTTAAAGAATTTATTTGTAAATTATGGCGGAAAATAAGTATTTGGTCACTTCAAACAAGGAAGATCTCTGGCTCTCACAGACCTGTAACTTCTTCTTTAAGAAGCTCTTCTGTCCTCCACTTGTTACCTGTATTAATGGCACCTGTTTGAACTCATTATCTGTATAAAAGACACCTGTCCACAGCCTCAAACAGTCAGACTCCAAACTCCACTATGGCCAAGACCAAAGAGCTGTCGAAGGACACCAGGAAAAGAATTGTAGACCTGCACCAGACTGTGAAGAGTGAATCTACAATAGGCAAGCAGCTTGGTGTGAAAAAAATCAACTGTGGGAGCAATTATCAGAAAATGGAAGACGTACAAGACCACTGATAATCTCCCTCGATCTGGGGCTCCACGCAAGATCTCATCCCGTGGGGTCAAAATGATCATGAGAACGGTGAGCAAAAATCCCAGAACCACACGGGGGGGACCTGGTGAATGACCTGCAGAGAGCTGGGACCAAAGTAACAAAGGTTACCATCAGTAACACACTACGCCGACAGGGAATCAAATCCTGCAGTGCCAGACGTGTCCCCCTGCTTAAGCCAGTGCATGTCCAGGCCCGTCTGAAGTTTGCCAGAGAGCACATGGATGATACAGCAAAGATTGGGAGAATGTCATGTGGTCAGATGAAACCAAAATAGAACTTTTTGGTATAAACTCAACTCGTCGTGTTTGGAGGAAGAAGAATACTGAGTTGCATCCCAAGAACACCATACCTACTGTAAAGCATGGAGGTGGAAACATCATGCTTTGGGGCTGTTTTTCTGCTAAGGGGACAGGCCGACTGATCCGTGTTAAGAAAAGAATGAATGGGGCCATGTATCGTGAGATTTTGAGCCAAAACCTCCTTCCATCAGTGAGAGCTTTGAAGATGAAACATGGCTGGGTCTTCCAGCATGACAATGATCCCAAACACACCGCCCGAGCAACGAAGGAGTGGCTCCGTAAGAAGCATTTGAAAGTCCTGGAGTGGCCTAGCCAGTCTCCAGACCTCAACCCCATAGAAAATCTGTGGAGGGAGTTGAAAGTCTGTGTTGCTCGGCGACAGCCCCAAAACATCACTGCTCTCGAGAAGATCTGCATGGAGGAATGGGCCAAAATACCAGCTACTGTGTGTGCAAACCTGGTAAAGACCTATAGTAATCGTTTGACCTCTGTTATTGCCAACAAAGGTTATATTACAAAGTATTGAGTTGAATTTTTGTTATTGACCAAATACTTATTTTCCACCATAATTTACAAATAAATTCCTTAAAAATCCTACAATGTGAATTCCTGGATTTTTTTTTCACATTCTGTCTCTCACAGTTGAAGTGTACCTATGATGAAAGTTACAGACCTCTGTCATCATTTTTAGTGGGAGAACTTGCACAATTGGTGGCTGACTAAATACTTTTTTGCCCCACTGTATATATATATATATATATATATCCTGAAAATATGCAAACAAAACTGTGTTTGGATAATTGATCATTCAAACTTGCATAAATAAATATTAAGGAATATAACATAACTTGGCTTCTGAGAGCTTCAAAATGTAATGAATAAAATGCTAAAGTTGTTGATAAACAAGCAATTATTTTAATAATTAAATATGGTAATTTTAAATGAATTATTATGATAATTTAAAATTAATTATTTCAAATATGTTTATTTTAATGTATAATTCTATGGCTGGATGTAATAAGGAGTCAGAAAAAATACAAATAAAAATACAATTAATTTTTATGTTTTTTAGCAAAATATAGTAAAAATTTATTTCGTTTTTTTATTTTTTTTATTAATAAATATATTTATTTTTAGGTAACATAAACATAATAATACAATTTCTATCTAGTCTGGATGATTTAGTTCTTGTCACCCTGTTGTCCTCCCGTCGTGAAAAAAGGCTGTCCTCACTCAGGTCCGCATGGAGCTGGAGGGGGCGTGGCCTCCAGCTCCGGCTGAAAATCGGGAGATTTTCGGGAGAATATTTGTCCCGGGAGGTTTTCGGGAGAGGCGCTGAATTTCGGGTGTCTCCCGAAAAATCCGGGAGGGTTGGCAAGTATGGCCCAGCTTGTGGTTGTTGACGTCACCTGTTTCAAATCCAGCGTAATGGTGACCCAATGAAACTGGCGTCCATTCTTGATGCTGGGACTTTGCCACCAACGATTGGTTCCATCGATAGCGTTGGTGATGGGATGGCGCTCTGGTCAATGTAGCATCAGCGTGAGTTAGCATTGTCAGAATATGGGAAACTTGATTCCTTTTACAGACTCGATTTCTTATGAGTCAGTCACTTAATCGGGTACTAGAATCACTTGAGTCGCCGTCACAAAGCACAACAAGTCACACTCGGACCTGAGTCTTCGTCGAGCACCCGTGAGTAGGGATGTAGGCCGAATCCGGTAGCTTTTTGGCACTGATTGAATACCTACCAGGCACCAGTTCAGGTAAAATCTAATAGTGTCATGCTACGGTACCTGGTACTCTTTGCACTTGTTGATCACTCCAGCAGCACTGAGAGCAGACATAGCCAAACTACCTCTACACTCTAAAATCTGCTGCTGCTGGGTCACTGTAATTGTACTTTCTTTCTGGATTGTTACCGGTACTTGATTTTGGGGGATGGGCAACATCCCAGAGCTGTCACAAAAAACTAACCTTAGAAATAACCCTTAAATATGACCCAACAGGCTCAACCCAGCATTAGTGTAGGTAGTAAAGTTGCAATGTTCAATGCCAACAAAGAGATTGAATAAAAAAAAACACTCCAACGTAAGTTAAGTAAGGCTTCACTATTCCAAAAATGCGCTAGCTTGATGCTAATATACATTGGCATTGCTATTGACATGCTACTGATTAGCATTAGCGATTTTACATGGCGATTTCAATACTTCAAAATTTGTTAATGAAAATTACAACTAAGAATCCCATTACAATCAAACAGCGGGTGCGTAATAAGTGTCATGATCCGTCACATCAGATCATGCCTTGTATTGAGTTTGTTGATTTGTTGGTAGTGTTTAGTGTCTTAGTTCTGGTTTAGTGCTCTTATTTTGGTCGTTCTTTCTGTTTTGTTTGTGTGTTCCTGCAAGCAGCTTCACTTTCGCCTCTGAGCGTCTTCTCCTCGCAACGCTTTTCATTTTGTAAATTGAGACTTTGCTGTAGAGATGCGCGGTTTGCGGGCACAACCGCGGAGTCCGCGGATTATCCGCGGATCGGGCGGATGAAATTTAAAAAAATTAGATTTTATCGGCGGGTCGGGTCAGGTCGGGTCGGGTGGTTGAAATAAAAAACAATTTGATTTTAAATAGATTCAGGCGGGTGGCAGTTAAACCAATTGGTAAATATATATACATAGTTAAATGTTGTTACCCACATACGAAAAACGAGCAGGCACCTGCTGCATATGCCACAACAGAAGAAAAAAAAAGAAAAGAGATGGACACTTTTACGGAGCGGAGAAGGGACGCCTCGCCGGGGTCCGGGACCGAGGCCCCTTCCCCCGAGAGGGCCCCACCGGGAGCCGTAGCTGAGGCGATCCGCGAGAAGGGCCCGACGCACGTCCAGGGTCACCACCGCGCCCACCGCACCGACACCCCGCCTCGTCCGCCTTCGCCGCGGCCGGCGTCACGCGCAGCAGGTAAGCAGCTTACCTGCCCGCCACCCCCGTGGCCGGGGGCTCGTAACAGGGGTCACTCCGCTCGCTCCGCCCACGCAGCTTACCTGCCCGCCACCCCTGTTGCCGGGGGCGCGTAACAGGGGTCACTCCGCGCGCAGTGCGCTCACGAAAGGGGTGGGGCTCACCCTGGTTGATATAGACAGCAGCTAGGACGGTGGCCATGGAAGTCGGAACCCGCTAAGGAGTGTGTACCAACCCACCTGCCGAATCAACTAGCCCTGAAAATGGATGGCGCTGGAGCGTCGGGCCCATATACCCGGCCGTCGCCGGCAGCGAGACGCGCTTGGAGGTGCGCTCAGCACGGCTCCCATATGATTGCGCACTGGTGTGCGTCTGGGTCGTGACAGCGTGGCACGCGAATGTCTGTGCTGCATTGGATCAGTCTCCTTTCTTTAACAGGCAAAAGCTTTATAACCTCACTAATGCCTTGCATCGTCTATATTAGATATATAACAACGGGCGGGTGCGGGCGGATGCGGTTCTAATCAAATGTTAGATCGGGTGGATTGCGGATGGTTGACGACTTTCTGATGCGGTTGCGGATGAAATAATTGCCTATCCGCGCATCTCTACTTTGCTGCCAGCCTTTGTCGGAACTTTGTCATGTACTGTATGTTCATACATTGTGGACGCTGCTGCATGTTTTCACTTGTGAGTTTTTGCTGTTCTCCAGCACTCTGTTTTGTTTATACCCTGATCGGTTTAGTTTGGTTTTGCATAGCCTTCCCTATGTTTTGGGGCCCTTCCTAGTGGCATTCGTTTTTGTTTATCTGAGCCATTAAATACCTTTTTACCTGCACGTCAGCTTTCTGCATCTTGGGAACACGACAAATTCTCGCTGTCATGCAAACCGAGCGTCACAATAAGTACAATACTGACAGTATTAACACTTTTAAGGACGCAACAAAAAAATAAACAACACACCATAAACTATACAATACTGCCACCTAACGTCTTGGACTTGCAACTGTAATTGCAAATTTATGTCATTGCAAATGAGACCCAGAAACAGGATAATACAACAACATATAACAACTGGATAGCAGTTATAATACTCAGCTCATTTTTAAATGGTGCAATACAAATTTTGATTTTATTATCAAAAGCAATTAATATTTATTAACACACACAAAAATACAGAAAATTGGTACCACTGAGTACCGGTATGAATACTCAAGTACCGGGAATTGGTACTGTATGGGTTCAAATGTATGTCAGGGAAACTCAAGTTTCTGAAAACTTGTGAGTCAGTAAAATGAGTAAATTGTTTGTTTTGTGAGCTGACAGTTACACAAATTCCCCTTTAAATACAGCTCGCGGTAAGTAAACGAGTAAACGGAGAGTTTTGAACGACTCATTCACGACTTACACATCCCTAGTACCGTACAGTTCTAGCTTTTGACGTACCTTTGGACAGAATGGAGTTGGCGTCACATTTTGGACAGTGAGGGTTCTTGATTAATCTTCCCGGAACGTGTTCCACTAGTTTGCAGTAAACTTGTGGTTCGGGGTCTCCACATGTGGCGTTGCTTGAGATGTCTGCATTGCTGGCCAGGTTCAAAATGGCTGGGAACAAACCTGAATGACAAGGAACTAGCAGTTACCATCTTTGAGCTAGATAGCGTAGCTCTGCCTCAACTATTTCCATCCATCCATCCATTTTTCAACCGCTTGTCCCTTTTGGGTTCGCGGGGGGTGCTGGAGCCTATCTCAGCTGCATTCAGGCAGAAGGCGGGGTACACCCTGGACAAGTCGCCACCTCATCACAGGGCCAACACAGATAGACAGACAACATTCACACTCACATTCACACACTAGGGCCAATTTAGTGTTTTGCCAATCAACCTATCCCCAGGTGCATGTTTTTGGCAGTGGGAGGAAGCCGGAGTACCCTGAGGGAACCCACGCAGTCACGGGGAGAACATGCAAACTCCACACAGAAAGATCCCGAGCCCGGGATTGAACCCAGGACTACTTAGGACCTTTGTATTGTGAGACACATGCACTAACCCCTGTTTCACCGTGCTGCCTTCAACTATTTCCATTCATCTTTTTTTTTTGCATTTCATCATTTATTCATTCAGTTTTCTTGCTTGTTCTCCCTGTGGTCATAATATGATCTACATGTGACATTTTAAAGGCAAATGGTTTTGTATGAAAGGTAGGCTACACACACACACACACACACACACACACACACACACACACACACACACACACACTATAAATATAAACATGTCATATCACGGTGATTGTAACCAAAATTATCACGGATATCATTATTATCACGGTATTGTTGAATGCTCACAAAAAGCACTTTACACACACTTTGAAATATTTTCACCAACGATAATGGGTCTTGTATTTCTGCTAGCATCTAAGCTAGCTAACAATTAGCGTGGTAGCTATTTCTGTACAAAATACACAGCACTTGTGGTCATTAATCACGATTGTAGGATAATCAAAATTGGAAACAGTAATACTAACCATCAGGATTTTTACTGCGGTTTATAAATTTACCTGGTAATTGTTACCTGCTACTACACAACACAAATAAATGCTAGGTTAAATGTAGTTGAAAAAACATGGCCGCCATCAAGCAAAACGTCTTTACAGGGACACCGAACTAATTTTCCATAACTCATTGAGTATTTGTCTGATAATTATACAACTTTTAGGACATCTTTATTACAAGTATGCTAGTCTGTCTTTCAGAGCATTTTAACCACAGAGCACCATAGAATGTCATTTACCTTGACATGTCCTCATTGTTTCATGTCTATCTTCAAGGATCTTTCCAACCTCCACTCTTGATTAAAGTGCAGAATGTAATTGAAAGACAGACAACACTTTCAGTGTTTTGTGGGCACAGCTGTGAAGGTGTGATAGCATCTGGGTGGTCTGTCACACACACAGACACACACACACACACACACACACACACACACACACACACACACACACACACACACACACACACACACGCACACACACACAGATGTATTGAGGAGTCTGGAGCCTTGGGGACGGCAGGAGTGGGGGTCTGCTTTTGTTTTTATGTGTGTGTGTCGGGGGTGGAGTGAGATTGTTAACACTAATTATCACACACACACAAACACTTTGTGTGTTTCCCAGCAAGCCACAAATTGTGTGTTTGGGCACAGTCCTCCGACAAACACCCTAAAGTTTGAACCTTGCGAGAAATTTCAAGTCAGTTCACCTTAAGGTGTTCAATAACCATATGATGTATTAGTCAGATTTCAATACACATACTGCACATAACATGGATATTCTGTATTAAACACACCCAACTATTCCCTCCATTGGCTGTGATCAGTGATTATGGGTATTATTATCATTTTTGAAGCGATGTGTTGCATCTCAAAGAGACTAAACAGCAATGTTGTGTTCCAGGTCAAGAACGCGGTCACAATTACTTTCACTTCCCTCGCATGCATCAGACAATTCAAATCATTTTCTTGTGTGTGTTTGTGCTGTTTGAAAGTATGTTATTGTTCTTTTACTCAAGTTTAAAATACAAATACTTTTAAAAACAATACACATTGAAACTATTGCATGTATGTTCTTCTAACTATTGTGCTATAAGTGTACCGTTGTTGCATTTTTTAAACATTTTTTTATTAAGTTTTAGACACAATAATTGACAAAACATAGCCAAAAAAATGCATCAAATGCTGTGTCCCCCCCAACAAGAAAAAAAAAAAGAATGAATAAATACAAATAAAAATTTTAATTAAAAAACACAGAGATAAACCAACATAAAACCACAGACAGCTGCATTCCTGTGTGACCCCAAAGAGATACACATTAGGCTCATCAACCACCCACATTTCAATTGTGTCTCAATCAGGGTGAATTTGGACATCAGTCTCTCCTACATATCATGTTGTTGCCTTTTATAAGTGCATTTGTGAAGTGAAGTGAATTATATTTATATAGCGCTTTTCTCTAGTGACTCAAAGTGCTTTTACATAGTGAAACCCAATATCTAAGTTACATTTAAACCAGTGTGGGTGGCACTGGGAGCAGGTGAGTAAACTAGGATGGCGGAATAATTCATTTGTTTTAGTATATTTCAATAATTTATAAAATGTTGCTTTATTGAAAACATGGTTTGAAGCAAAAGTATCTATAAGCCACTTGTAACTTTAACTTGAGTAAAATATATGGAGGTTAATGTGTGTCTTTGTAGGAAAGCTTTTTTGGACACAATGTATGTAACGGAATTTTTTGCAATCTGAATTTTGCGAAACGATTTTTGTTAACATCAAATAATGCTGACAATTTCATTGAATAAAAATGTATGAGTAAAACTTTAACAATAATCAGTTGGTTGAAATTCAGTGTAAAAAATCAGTGTATAAAAATTCAGCGCAGGAATATCCATCCATCCATTTTCTACCGCTTGTTCCTTTCGGGGTCACGGGGGGTGTTGGAGCCTATCCCAGCTGCACAATTCAGTGCAGGAATATTTGTTACTTCAAAGCTTTAGACCCACTTAAGAAGCAATCGATCCTGTCTCAGAACCAGCCAATGAGGTGAGTTTTGAAGCAACTGTCTATGTTATGTTATGTTATGTTATTTTCATTTATTATGCGCCCCCCAACCAACTGTTACATCAACCCAGGGCGCAGCCCGAGTGGAGAAACAAAAAAACAAAAAAGAAACAGAGACTGAGACACACAAAGGAATCTAAACTAAACATTTAAGACTCACAATGAACACATACATCAAAAGTCATCTGCGGTAAAGAGGTGAGTTTTAAACTGTGCTCTAAAAGAGTCCAGAGTGGTGGCGGACTTAATATTCAGAGGGAGCTTATTCCATAGCCTAGGTGCCATCACTGAGAAAGCACGGTCTCCCTTTGTCACTAGGTTTGACCGTGGGACCTTCAGTGTCATCTGGTTGTCCGATCTAAGGCAACGACCAAGCCTGGAGCTGGTGGGTTGGTCCAGGAGATCTTTAATGTAAGCTGGTGCGAGACCATTGAGCGCTTTGAAGACATACGTCTATCTTCGTTGGCCCTGCAATGAGGTGGCGACTTGTCCATGGTGTACGCCGCCTTCTGCCCATGTGCAGCTGGGATAGGTTCCAGCACCCCCCGCGACCCCATAAGGAACAAGCGGTAGAAAATAGATGGATGGACGAATTAAAAAAAAAAATTACACATAATTTTTTGCAATAAAATTTTATACACTGACTTTTAAAACACTGTATTTTAACAAACTGAATTTGCATTGTTATTCAATTAAATTGTCAACATAAGTTGATGTAAAAAAATCAAGCGAAAAAGAATCAGCTACGTAATTAGGACAAAAATGAACCTCTATAAGAATCTCATTTAAGCTTTTTCACCGTCTGGTAATCATAAATATATGTTGGGACATTTTTTTGCTATTTAATGATACAGTGTGTCTAAGCTTTTGACCTATAGTGTACATGATATGTTTTGATTACTATATAGGTTTGGGCTATTTAGTCTATTGATTTTCACAAGCATTATATGGAAACATCCATTGTTACATTTATTACAAGTCAAAAGTTTTGATACACTTTCTCTTGCTACTGAATGGTTTTAGACTTTTGGCAAGTGAACCAAAGTGCCCCCCATTATAGTTTGCCTGCTAATAATAATGAAGTATGTCTCACCTCTTTGCTGGGAAGCAGTTTGCTCCATCAGCAACAACAGCAGAAGCAACTTCATCCCCCCTCTTGCGTGCAGTATAGCAACACAAGAAGTGGAATTAAAGAGTGATGTGATGCACAAGCAGGCGGTGGAATGTGCGGTGGCCCCCCAGTCGGGCTTAGGCAGCGTTAACTGGACTTAAAAGTGGAAGTGAAGTAGAAGAATGTGTTGCTGCAGAGTCGTTGCTGGCATCCCAATGTGAGTCTGTGCTGTGCTCTCGTTCATTCATTCACTTCAATGCGGGGTGGGGGGTGGGGGGAGGGGCAGGATTGTACCATTTACTCAGGGTATAAAGGGGAGCGGGGGCGGGGGGGTCAATGTTGTTAGTGTGTCTCTTCCTAACAAATATAAACATCCAAGAATCTTCACAAACATGGAATAAATTACACCTAATGTTCCTGTTGATTTCAAAAGTAACAATAATAATTATAATAATAAGGGAAGGAATAAAACATGGTACTGAAGTTGACTCGAATCCATTCTAATTTAATTTCCTGCCCTTCTTAAGACTGGGGGAAGGAAACGTGCAAGGAACTCACTTAACTTGGAAGAAATGAACAGGGGCACCCTCTAGTGGTGACAGCAACATCCAACACCCAGTCGCTTCCACGTTTACGGCGTGTCTAAGTATGCAGGTTCAAAATAAACTGAGACTGAATTGAAACTGAACATTTTCGTGACCCCCACTAGCCGCCGAGACTATGAATAGTATAATTTGTCTATAAAATTGTTAGAAGTTCACCTCTGCATAACATTGTATCCTTATTAACATTAAAGAAAACAAAGAAATTAACTTAAAACAGATAACTTTAACGTTGTTTTAGTCTGTAACAGAAAATATTAAAGTGCATCTGAAAATGAATACAAAATTAAACCATAAATATTTTTTGACCGACTTGAACCATTGTATACGTAAAAATAAAATTAAATCTCAGCAGTGCTGTTGAATCATTTTAATATTCAAATTATTTTAACCTACAAAACAAATTAATTAAACAATGTGTTGATTTTAATTTTAATCAAAACAAGGAAGTCAGCATTAATAGCTACAATGAGCATGTTATGTTTTTCCACAGCTTTTCAAAGCATGACACTGATAAAGCATATGTTCCCCTACCCACGATTAGAGAAGACCTGACATAGAATGTGGTAATATTTTGAAGTTGATGACATGCAAGTTGCTTATCCTATAATTCAAGAGCATCGTTTTGTGAGAAACAAAACCCACACTACATTTAAATTATTCATAACATACTTGTAATATTTATTTGTGAATATATATGTTACTTTACTTTTAGTACTGTAGTTGTTTGAAAACCATGCCTAAAAATACCAAGCCCACCCAAACGAATAAACAACCCACGTGACACCGCTCTTTTCTCCAATTGGTCAGAAAGGTATACAGGATGATTGCAGGTGTGTGGAGAATGCAAAATAAAATGGTAAATATGAGCAAAAATTGAATTTTGAAAGAACAAATACATGCACAACCTTAGCAGGTTAAATATCAGGAAACTGCTTCTAAGAGAGGCTATTGGAGTTTACTATATTCTTGTGACATAATTTTGTGTTAAGTTTAATTACCTTTTTAATTTACAATAAATATATATTGTCAACTTCACACTTGATTTGCTATTGTTAGTTTTATGTTGTATTTTAACAGTGCACAAAAAAGCACAAAGACACATTTGAAGTTGACGTTTATCATGATTTCAGTCACATGGGAATGAGCAGTTACAGTATATTACATTGAAGTCTGTACACGAGGAAGTTAACATGGTGACTGAGTCATAAGCCAGGACTACTGATAAGAAAAACGTATTCCAACTTTACGGAATAAAATGCTTAGATTTAACACTGATCATAACAACACATTTTGTTTAAAAAGTGTTAGTCACTGAGTCTAATGTTAAAAATATTATTGCTACCACCACCTTCATTATGTACTGTACGTTGACAGGATATCACTGTTCAAATAATTGTGATGTCACTGCAACAAAAATGTCATTTTGTGGAGGTAATTGTAAAAATGAGCCAAAAATGCTTCCTTCAAGATTACTATTTTTTGGGCGGATCGGACACAATGTACAAATATACAGTTATCATTGGTATGATAGCATTTTAGAACACTACTGGATAAACTAGGCTCGGTGCTAGTATACCAGGTTGGACCTGGAAGCTTGCAAGTCCAAGCTGTCAATCATCCTGTTGCCGTCCCTCTGGCATGTTCTGAGCTCTCTAAATAGTTGGAAGTTACAATGATAAATAAATTAGAATAATTACCATGAAATGTCCAAAGAAAAGGCACAGAAAAAAAGGGATCAAGCCATGAGGCAAGATTGGCACGAGAGCATGCTCAAAAATAACTGTAAGATGGGGGAAATGATCAATTGATCAGAAAATAAAGATAAATATTGGGAAAGCAACCAAAAACCATGCACAAAAAATGATGAGAAAAGTCCTAGCATACTGTCTCTGCGCTCGATATATACACACACGCTGCAGCGCTTGTTGCATACATGTGGTGGCGCTGTGTGCGCGTTAGGCAAGAGGGAGGGGCAGAGTCCAAAGTGGTGGGAAAGGTAAAGCCCGTGACGTGTCACCAATAAAAGGAGCGAGTCAGGAAGTTGGCGGCCGTGTTGAGCCAGCCCATGCCGTCGGTGACGGAGCCCACACGTGTCACCGCCTTGTCCGGCTCTTGGGACGGACTCTCCTCCTCTGGGAGGTAGTCGGGGATGTCGATGTTCTCCTCCACGGCCGCCGCCCCTTCACAGTCCTCCTGGAATGGCATGATCAGCTGGGACAGAGATGTGGAAAGAGTAATTTCAGCCATTAATAAGTACAATTACAATATGATCTTATGACATAGGACACTTCATGAAAATAATTTTGATGATTGACAGAAATGTTTTGTTTTCGAGAGAAAACCAAGCAGTAGGTTGCACGTAAACAAGACAAAACACACTAAGAAAAGATTACTGAGCCAGGAATGAACCTTGCTGGCCATATAAGTTACAGTTTGCTAATACATTATGCTAAATGAAACACATGAACATTTGTTTAATGGATATTTTCTGACTGGAAATAGCAAAATGGAAAAAATAATGAAAATCTGAAGTTAAAATTCTCTGGCAGGAAATGACATCTTTTTTTTTTTTTTTTTTTGAAGGAAGTATCTGTTGGTGAACATTATGGTACCAATTAAATGCAAACATAGCAACCTGCAACAAGTGCACAATTGTGTTTTTGTGCAAGTAAGGACTTGTACATAAACACAGAGTCTGATGCTCTTTTCATACTTTATTGTCAACCTTAACACGCCAACAGCAGCCTGCTAGCACTTCCTTATTATGCAACAATTAACCTTTACGACAAGCGAGGTGCATCCATTAAACCCCGGAATTATGAGCATCAACATTACAACACAGGCAAGTTGTGTTTTTTTTGCAAATTGTCTTTTTTATATTGCTGCGAGTTTTGCTGCAATGATTGTTGTAGGTTTTAAAATGCGAATGAATTTTACTAGCATGTTCAATATTCAGTAAAAATAAATAGGCTTTTTACCCCCCAAAAATATATATTTGTATATTTTAAAAACTATTTTAGGTTCTGGTTTGGGCACTGTTTAAGCACTGGCACCATTTCAAAAGTATCAATTTTGTAATAGTATCGAATAAAATGTAAAAAATACCTATTCCTAACCTTTACTTTCCTTTCTTAAAAAAGACTTATACAAAAAATTTAATTTATAATACATTTAAAATAATTTATAGTGAAGCATTGGACAGCCAGGGTATGAACAAAAATGACACAGTACTGCTCAAAAGTTTAAAAACACTTTCTAATGCTATTAAATAAGAAAGAATGTCTATGTCTACACATGTCCTCACCTCTCCTCCATCGTCTGTCTTCACCACCTGTTGAGCTGTCATCACTTTAGTGGAGTTGATTGCTGTGCCCAACGCCTATCAGAGAGAGAACACACACACATGCACGCACACACACACGTGGTTAAAATGTCTACAGGGGCAACAGTATAATAAATCAAAAACATTGTCAGAAAACATTATAAAAAAACGGTTTGTTCAGTTTTGCTCTTAGCTGGGATGGTGCTTACGTCAGCTTTAAGGTCGGAGCGGATCCTCACAACACATCTCTTGACGGCCATCTGGAAGGTGAAGCTGATCACTCCTCTGATTTTCAACAAAGCCTCCTCACACAGGCTTCTGCGAGTCTGAGTTTGATATCGTAACACGTAAATTACCTGCTTCAAATGTTTTTAGCGGACAGTTAAACATTTCCTACCGAGTCGTCCAGTCCGTCGATGTGCAGCACCACAGTCTTGGCCCTCTTGTTGTTAGAGCCCAGGAAGAACTGAGCTTTACGTCGGCAGGAGGCGGCGGCTGCTTCCGCTTGTTCCGCCTCTTCTTTACCGGCCGACTGCAAGATCTCATAGATCTCTGAAGCCAAGAGTTTGGTTTCTCCAGGGGACGTACTCCTTAGGACAGATGCAGAGTCAACATTAATGACAAAAATAAAGATTATATTACGGTTTTGTTGTATTTAACTGTATGTAGACTGTGTGTGTGTGTGCGCGTGTGTGAGAGAGAGTGGTGGTGATGGCAATGACTTGCTTCTGCATGACATTCTGCAAGCTCAGCATCATGCCCAACTCGCTCTTCATCTTCTCCCTGTTGGCTCGACATTCTGCTAGGTAACGCACGGCCTACACACACACAAACACATCACGACAAGACAAAAGTCAAGTTAGACTCTTTTGCAGATTCTCAAGCTACAGTACGTTCACACTGCAATACATGATACCGAATTGGGATTTTTTTTGTAAAACCAATCTGTTTATGTAGATCACAAGTGTCAAACGAGGCTTGGCTTATTGTACCCATTGGGTTGAGGTTTTTTTTTGCCCGTATGTGGGATCCAATCTGAGGATGTCGTTGTGGTTTGTGAATCACTTAAAGGCTATATAAATAAACTTTGATTGAGTGACTGAATATGTAACAACATATTCCAAGATTTAAAAAATAAATAAATCTAAAATCCCTAAATATTTGCTTGTCAACATGACTTAATATCCATTCATTCATTTTCTACCGCATGTCCCTTTTTGAAGCAAATTATCCATCAATTTCTTAGTAAAAAAATATGATAAATACATTAGCAATTGTGTAATAAATATATTTACTTTTCAGGGCATTCAGTCGATCGCAACTGGACTGTTTGTCTTAGAGGACCTCTCGGCGCTCATCAGAGTAGGCTTCGTCAGTTTGTGCTCACAGACTTAGATAGGTCAGATTTAGTCCAGTTGCGATTAACTGAATGTCCTGAGATGACAATGACCTGAATGAATGAGAACATTCATAGACATCATATTTACTGTTACAAGCGTCCCTTTGAGGGGCAGCCATAGCTGCCATGCCCTCACAGAAAAAACGAGTTCGACACCCGTGATGTAGACAATCTAATTACAACAAAAAAGTGATTTTTAATGTAAATGGAATGGGACCCTGAAGTGACACGGATGTGCACATGTTGTCATGACGTAATATATGCTGCAGCATGCGCCGCAGTGTTTATGGCACATTTGTGGCAGTTTCAAGGATTTTGTGCAACCGGAGTCAACGTTTTCTAAACCAAATTATTTTGCGCATAAGATTTTGGAGGGAAAAAGGGCAATCACTTTGGCTCTCACGGTTTGTGGGGCATTTGCTTCCACGTCTGTCCCAAAAAGAGTGTGGGCAAGCAATTGGAGCCAGGAGTGGTGGAACATTGACGTTAGTTCTAAAATATCTTCTTTTTGCTGATTCGTCAACTATTCATTTTTGTGACCGTCTACTTTGGCAGAGAATTATGAAGTTTGTCTCTTTTTGATGAGCACGACCCAATCTTTCAGACTGCAGTTGTATCAGCTCCACATCAGACTAAAATAGCCACATACGAAAGAGGTCTTGGTTGAATTTGAAAAAAAATCTGAATTGTACTGATCACATTGACATGAAAAGATCAGATACATGTCACACATGGGCAAAAAAGGTGTGAACATAGCCTAAAAGTTGAAGTGTTACATAAGCATGAGGAGGTGCATGCTGTGGCTCTGTGTTTACACCTTTCTTTCAGACAACAGTTGATACATAAGACACTTAATGCCACACACACACACACACACACACACACACACACACACACACACACACACACACACACACACACACACACACACACACACACACACACACACACACACACACACACACACACACACACACACACACACACACACACACACACACACACACCTCCTTTGCTGTATACTTTTAGTGTGGGGACAAGTGCGTCTGTCTCCAATATTGTCCACACCTTTCGCCTTCTAACAGCAGCGCGCTCTTAAACACACGCCGGGAAGCAAGGGAAAATGCCGTTAAAACAAGCGCTTGGCTCGGTTTACTCCGAGGGGAAATCTTCGGGGCAAAGCCTATGTAGTTCGTCCGTCATGATTATCAAATCAAAGGACGCTAGCGCGCTTGCGCCTGACTTCGTGTTGCCCAAAATGCATTAATAAATGACATTTTTTCGGTAATTAAAAAATTAGACAGTATTACTAACCGTCTGGAATTTTATCGCAAATGATCATTATACCGTTTACCATTACATCCCTAGTCCATTAACAAGTAAAAAGTCAAGGGCGGTCACGGCATGTTCTTGCCGCCGATGTAGGTCAGTTTTTTAGGGCATTATGGCAAATGACGAGGGCGGTCGCGGAAATTGCCGCGGTTAAATTCGACCCCTGTAAGTAAAAAAATCAGTGCGATGTGACAATGGACAACTGTACCTGTGAATATAAACAAAAGGACAACTTACCAACAGTGCCGAGTAGACCACCTGGGGGTTCGGGTGGTCCAGGAAAAGGATGAGACCTGGCAGACAGCCCTGATCTTCAACTATGGCTCTGCGGTTGAGGGGGTCTGCGGCAAGATCTCGCAGCTGGTTGACCACCGTCAGTGCATCCAACTCCGCACTCATGGTGCCTCTCGTCTTAGAGCCTTACACATCCAAACAGCCTCCACCCTGCTGGGTAATGATGATGCAAATATGGGTCATAACTGATGGAGCTTATCAAACACTAATACACCAATCCTCAAACTGAGCACGAGTACCACTGGTGGTACACACATGCCATCTAATAAAACACAGTATATATATTTATATTTTTAAAACTACATGATGTTAAACATATACATATGAAGTAACTATACAGATAAAAGTGTACTAACCAAACATTTGCTGAAATGTATTTAAATAAAAGGCAAACGCCCCGAGCAAATTACTTAGTGCATACAAGTCACATATTATAAAGCACAGGGGTCAAACTCAAGGCCCCGGGGCGAGATCTGGCCCGCCACATCATTTATTATGGCCTGCAAAAGCCTGGAAATAATATGCGTCAATTAAGTACTTTTTTTCCCTTACTTCCTATTTTTCACAGAAAAAATGCACGCAGTTGCAAATCTTTTAAACTGCATTATCTAACAATGCAACAAATATTATATTATCCTACACTCCAAAAAATGTTTTGTTAAAAAAGCAAAACAGAATCTTAAATATCTGCTTGACTTATGATTTCAAAGCAAGTTATCCATCAAATGGTACACTGTAAAAATGACAATAGATTTTACGGCAAAATTTGGTAAAAGTTTTTTCAGCATATTCCTGTAAATGGGGAAAATAGTTTTTTTAGGGTAAAATTCTGGCAACTGAGTTACCAGTTTTTTATCGCAAAATCTATGGTTGTTTTTACAGCATATTATTGTAAATGGGAAAATTGTACAATTGTTGTTTACTGTAAAAAAAAAAACTGTTTTACCATAAAATCTACGGTTGTTGTTATACAGTATAGTATATTACTGTAAATGGAAAAGCAGCACCACAGTTTTTTTTTTACTGTAAAAAAATGGCGGCTCAGTAGCCAGAATTTTACCTTGAAAAAACAGTGGAACTATTTTCCAATTTACCGTAATATGCTGTAAAAACAACCTCTGTAGATTTCACAGTAAAAAAAACCTGGCAGCTCAGTTGACAGAATGTTACTGTAAGAACATTGGAACTTTGTTTCCATTTACAGTAAAATGTTGTGAAAAAACACGGTAAATTTAACGGTCAAATTCTGGTGACTGAGCTAATCCACACACTTTTACAGCGTACGGGGAAAAAAATAGAATCAAATGCAGAAGCAATTTATATTCACATATTATTCACTGTTAGAGACCGCCCTCTGAGGGCAGCTATAACTAAGATGTGACCCTCTATGAAAACGGTTTTCACACCCTTGTGATGTAAGGTATGCAGTGGCGTGGTGCACTTTTGAGGTGGGACTTGGTGTTTAAAGGGAAACTGCACTTTTTTGCCCATAATTCACAATCCTTATGAGAGAGATGAACACATTTTTTTATGCATTGTACAAACCCCGTTTCCATATGAGTTGGGAAATTGTGTTAGATGTAAATATAAACAGAATACAATGATTTGCAAATCCTTTTCAACCCATATTCAATTGAATACACTACAAAGACAAGATATTTGATGTTCAAACTCATAAACTTTTTTTTTTTTTTCAAATAATAATTAACTTAGAATTTCATGGCTGCAACACGTGCCAAAGCTGTTGGGAAAGGGCATGTTCACCACTGTGTTACATGGCCTTTCCTTTTAACAACACTCAGTAAACGTTTGGGATATGAGGAGACACATTTTTTAAGCTTCTCAGGTGGAATTCTTTCCCATTCTTGCTTGATGTACAGCTTAAGTTGTTCAACAGTCCGGGGGTCTCCGTTGTGGTATTTTAGGCTTCATAATGCGCCACACATTTTCAATGGGAGACAGGTCTGGACTACAGGCAGGCCAGTCTAGTACCCGCACTCTTTTACTATGAAGCCACGTTGATGTAACACGCGGCTTGGCATTGTCTTGCTGAAATAAGCAGGGGCGTCCATGGTAACGTTGCTTGGATGGCAACATATGTTGCTCCAAAACCTGTATGTACCGTTCAGCATTAATGGCGCCTTCACAGATGTGTAAGTTACCCATGTCTTGGGCACTAATACACCCCCATACCATCACAGATGCTGGCTTTTCAACTTTGCGCCTATAACAATCCGGATGGTTCTTTTCCTCTTTGGTCAGGAGGACACGACGTCCACAGTTTCCAAAAACAATTTGAAATGTGGACTCGTCAGACCACAGAACACTATTCCTCTTTGTATCAGTCCATCTTAGATGAGCTCAGGCACAGCGAAGCCGACTGCGTTTCTGGGTGTTGTTAATAAACTATTTTCGCCTTGCTTAGGAGAGTTTTAACTTGCACTTACAGATGTAACGACCAACTGTAGTTACTGACAGTGGGTTTCTGAAGTGTTCCTGAGCCCATGTGGTGATATCCTTTACACACTGATGTCGCTTGTTGATGCAGTACAGCCTGAGGGATCGAAGGTCACGGGCTTAGCTGCTTACGTGCAGTGGTTTCTCCAGATTCTCTGAACCCTTTGATGATATTACGGACCGTAGATGGTGAAATCCCTAAATTCCTTGCAATAGCTGGTTGAGAAAGGTTTTTCTTAAACTGTTCAACAATTTGCTCACACATTTGTTGACAAAGTGGTGACCCTCGCCCCATCCTTGTTTGTGAATGACTGAGCATTTCATGGAATCTACTTTTATACCCAATCATGGCACCCACCTGTTCCCAATTTGCCTGTTCACCTGTCGGATGTTCCAAATAAGTGTTTGATGAGCATTCCTCAACTTTATCAGTATTTATTGCCACCTTTACCAACTTCTTTGTCACATGTTGCTGGCATCAAATTCTAAAGTTAATGATTATTTGCAAAAAAAAATGTTTATCAGTTTGAACATCAAATATGTTGTCTTTGTAGCATATTCAACTGAATATCGGTTGAAAATGATTTGCAAATCATTGTATTCCGTTTATATTTACATCTAACACAATTTCCCAACTCATATGGAAACAGGGTTTGTAACTCGTAAATAACAATGAAGCTAATGGGAGCAAGTGAAGTGAATTATATTTATAGAATTCATTTTTTTCAAGTGACTCAAAGCGCTTTACATTGTGAAACCCAATATCTAAGTTACATTTAAACCAGTGTGGGTGGCCCTGGGAGCAAGTGGGTAAAGTGTCTTGCCCAAGGACACAACGGCAGTGACTAGGAGGGCGGAAGCGGGGATCGAACCTGCAACCCTCAAGTTGCTGGCACGGCCGCTCTACCAACCGAGCTATACAGCCCCAATAATGTCATTGAGTCTACTGCGCCATAAAACCCACTAAAACACATCCAAAAAGCACCAGCAACACACTCCATTTACGTCTTGTGACCAGAGTATTAATCAAGTCTTAACAATAGTTAATATTAACGCTAACTTTAAGCACCTACTTTTAGTGGCACATTGATAACAGAGAGGTAACTAGTTTATACTGCTATGTAGACATCATGAGCCAGTGAGCTGATATATCGTCTGAGACTTTGTGAAAGGCAATTATAGATTATAAATCATGCCCCTCATCTGGATAGTAGAATGGTGTGAACATAAACCAAGAAGTTGATCAACTTTGACAGCCAACTTAGACCCTGATATGGAGAGAAAGACAATAAAAGACGCTAGTATGCACCCACCTTTTATTTTATTCCTTGCGACAATTATGATTAATTCTTCATCTAAACGGCAAGATATGAACATCCCCTCAGTCGTCATCCCAGTGAGAGCAGACGTTGTACAGTAAGTGATTGTTTTATTATGTTTCTTGCCTCTCTTTAAGTCTGCCTTGAGTTGTTGTTGAAGGGAAAAGCAAATGTGATGCGTTTGTGAAATTAAAGTGCCACCGGATGCTTAGAATGAATGAAGGACGTAAATATTACAAGTTGTTGTGAATGTGCCTGTTACTACATTACATATATACTCATAGTATGTATATAAAACCTTGATGGAGGTGATTGTATTTTTTTTATTTTTTTTTTACATCGCTTTATAGAAATAGAGCGACTCCCATAGGCACCATTGTTAGCTGACTTTTGCCAGCGTTTATTTACTAGTTGGAATGCATAAAAAAAGACAAATAGATTTGTGCTTGTCTCACATAGGGATTTTGAATTATAGGCAACATGTAAAAAAAGTGCAATTCCCTTTTAACACTTTGAGAACCATTGCAATGTCTGCTGTATTTAAGGTAAGAAAATGTTGTTTAATTCAGGACCTCGGGGAATTACAGTAGGAATTAAACCACAAAAGAAGATTAAATGGTTGACCTATTTATCATTAACAACATTCAAAAGAGGCTCAAATCAATATCGACGCTTTGTATAACATAGCTTATTATGTAGTACTTGACACATTCCCAAAAAGTATGTCCCATGTTGCAAACGGGCACTTTAAAATGTGGATATTCGCTTGTGTGACCAGTTAAATACACATTGTGTTTGTTTTGCTACGACCCCCAGCCTCACCTCAAAGCTCGCCCCTGTGGAAAAAGACAAGAAACGACTCGGTGACTAAGCTAAGCTAGCTAACACTGTTTCACACTTCAACTTACCTTTCAGTCAGTTTTCGGCGAAACCATGAGACAACAGTTGGAAAGCTCAGTTACACAAGACGCAATAATGGCGTGCCGGCAGACAGCGTGCCAGTTTAAAAGCAGCCCCTAATAATCTAATTTCATTAACGCTGAGGGCCTGCGCCTTTCTCGACAATGCCCGTTTAAGCTAGCAGCTGTGCATACTGTTTGTGTTTTGTGGCACGTTCGGTTTGTTTTAGCTATTCGGACTCGCCGCTTTACAGATGAACCTGTTTCACTCTCGTCCGTTGAACGTGACACCGTGCTGCCGGGATATAAGAAAGCCAATATCGAACGTACTCTAACATTCCCCTATATAATTGGACTGTCTCATCTGATTGACTAGACCAAAGCCCAATCACGAGGTAATGTCAAAATAAATAATGCATCCTATTGGTTGAATTACCTGCCAATCAATAGGATTGCCTTATGGTGGTGCTTCATCGTGACATAGTCTTGCTAAATAATCGCTGTAATCCAATTGGTTAAAACATTTTAATGCCTACCCTCCACATCAGTCACCTCCAGGACATGTCCGACGGCTAGATAAGGTGGAAAAATTCGAAAAGTTCTCAACCAGCGTGCGTCTGTCTTTGTAAGGTAGATTTACATACATTTTACACTTGCGAATGTTTAATGTGACACGACTATTGCGATGGAGTTCGCCTTCGTACGCACTTGTTGTTTTGCGCGTTAGTACAAGTAGTAGCCATTAAAAGTTCACTCTAGTTAGCATTACTTGCTAACTTGTTAGCCTCCGATTTCCACACTACTTTTGGAATCCATCAAATTATATTATCCCCCGATTTAGTTAGGTTAGTATAAACATCTATCAATCACACTTTTGACCTCCTATTTTGTGTCAGAGATACAATTCTCACTTCTTTTTATCGCTGTTAAATTAAATTACAGTCAAAGTGTTCGATTCACAATATGTTTCAAACTTTTTTGTACTTAATGTTGTTAGTAATGTATACATGTTAATCATGTTCAGTGCTTCTACATATGTAGCCTTTTGGTTTGCTAAACGAATTGTAGTAATGACTGTTTTTAATTTAAAGAGAAACAAATAATAATGTGATATAATAAAATAATGGATAAAATATGAATATTAATATATTTTAACCAACGTGTGTTTGTTCATTAGGTGTGTGTTTGATGATGATGATGATGCCACCAGTATTTGGGCATGTGTACGCATTGCCAGTACTTCAACAGTTATGAGTAAACACGATGAGCACATTGAAATGGACCTGGTAGGTGGCTGTTTTTATCCCAATTGAATTTACTTGTGTGTGAGTTGGATTCATTTTGTGTTTCAGTTTAATTAATAAGTTGTGTTTTTTGGACAGGCGTTTGGATCAGCCAAGCAATATGGGTCCTCCAGAAGTATTGTGAGGAGAATAGCGAGCAACCTTCCTCTAAAACCTTGTGCCAGGGTTCATTTCCAGGTGGATTTACTTTTATTAAGATTTTCTTTGCCTTTTCTGTTATCTTTTTCTACAGTTGACGACACAGCCAAGTTGTCCCCTCCCCATACCAAGCTTTTGTTGTCTGACTGGTTTGACTTATTAAAGGGGAACTGCACTTTTTATTCGTACACTCATTATGAAAGACATGACAACGGATGGATTTTTTTTAATGCATTCTAAATATTTAAATGAATTTGATCATAAGGCCGTTTACAACTGAGCCTATGGGACACACTCTATTCTGCCTATAAAGCCCTTAAACACATCCATACACTTCCATTGATGTTTTATATGCATGATGTAAGTATATATGTAATGTAGTTACGGCCACATTTAAAATAACATTTCATATTTACTGATTACTGCTCACTGCAGACTTTATGAGAGCCAACAAACATAATAAAACATCACTTACTGTATAAGGTCTGCTGTCATTAGGATACCGACTGCTAGGATGTTCATATATTCTGATTTAGATGTAGAAAGACTCATAATCCTCCCAAAGTAAAGGGAGGTGGAGCCAAGCGTCTTTGTGTCGTTCTCGCCATTTCAGAGTCTAAGTTGGCTGTCATAGTGTACAAATTTGTCGGAATACATCCTCAGTAGGGATGTCCGATAATGGCTTTTTTGCCGATATCCGATATTGTCCAACTCTTAATTACCGATACCGATATCAACCGATACCGATATATACAGTCGTGGAATCAACTCATTATTATGCCTAATTTGGACAACCAGGTATGGTGAAAATAAGGTCCTTTTTAAAAAAATTAATAAAATAAGATAAATAAATTAAAAACATTTTCTTGAATAAAAAAAGAAAGTAAAACAATATAAAAACAGTTACATAGAAACTAGTAATTAATGAAAATGAGTAAAGTTAACTGTTAAAGGTTAGTACTATTAGTGGACCAGCAGCATGCACAATCATGTGTGCTTACGAACTGTATCCCTTGCAGACTGTATTGATATATATTGATATATAAAGTAGGAACCAGAATATTAATAACAGAAAGAAACAACCCTATTGTGTGAATGAGTGTAAATGAAGGAGGGAGGTTTTTTGGGTTGGTGCACTAATTGTAAGTGTATCTTGTGTTTGTTATGTTGATTTAATAAAATAAATAAAATAAAAACGATACTGATAATTTCCAATATTACATTTTAAAGCATTTATCGGACATCTCTAATCCTCAGCCTTCTTCTATCCAGGTGAGCGGCATAAATTATGATCTATAATAAACTTCCATGGAGCAGGGATGCGAGGAAACAGCTGACCACTCATTGATGTAAACAGACACAAGTGTTCATATCACTGCCCCGCTATGGTTTGTCTGCATTAGCGCTTACAATAACAACATCACTAATACTTGGTTAATAGTCAAGTCACAAAATGTAAAGGGAGTATTGTTGGCGCTTTTTGAATGGTTATTTATCAGATTTTATAGGCGGAATAGGGAGCTCCCATTGGCTCCGCTGTAAGCAGACTTTTATTTACAAGTTAGAATGCATGGGGAAAAAAAATCCATCCGTCATGTCTTTCATAATGATTGTGAACCATAGGCAAAATTACCCAAAAAAGTGCAGTACCCTTTTAAAACAAACAGTACATGATGTCAATAAAATAGAGGTTATACAAACAGTATCAGCAGTACCTTTTCTACTTTTAAAATATAAAAATGCCGTGGTTGTGACTTTCTACTATGTTTCTGTCTTTTCCCCCCTCTTTTTCTTCTTCCTTTCTTCTCCTCTCCAGCTCCGCTCCCTTGCTATGCGGAATGCAGTATGTCGGCTTTAGGTCAGTTTGTGTAGCTACTCGCAACAACAACAATGAAAGCTTTGACTATAACTATTACCCTTTACAGTTCCCTGTCAATTCTCTTTGTTTTTCATACTTGCTTACTTCTCCTGTTTAAATATTAGGCATGGCACTGATAATTGATACTTTAAGGGTAACTGAATTTTTTTGGAGGAATTTTGCCTATCATTTACAATTCCAATGCAAGACAAGAACAAATGTTTTTCTTTTTTTATGCATTCTAAATAAACGTTAGAAAAAGTAATCTAACAATGGAGTCGGGAGTCGCTCTATTCTGCCTATACACCTCCATCATTTTATATACATGATGTAAGTATACAGTATATGTAATGTAGTAACAGACACATTTATAATAACATGTAATCTTTACGTATTTTGCTCATTTTAAGCATAAGGCGGCGCTTTTATTTTGTAGACTCATTATTTCATAGACTCATTTCATAGGCGTTTACGTTCAACAACAACACTGACTACTACTCATGCAGACTTCATGAGAGACAACAACCATAATAAAAAAACAAACACTTACTGCACAACGTCTGCTCTCACTGGGATGACGATTGATAGGGATGTTCATATCTTTCCGTTTCGATGAAGTATACACATAATCCTCACGAAGGCTTAAAGGGCGGCATAGCTCGGCTCGTGGAGCCGCCGTGCCAGCAACTTGAGGATTCTGGTTTTGATTCCCGCTTCCGCCATCCTCGTCACTGCCGTTGTGTCCTTGGGAAAGATACTTTACTTACCTGATCTCAGTGCCACCCACAGTGGTTTAGATGTAACTTAGATCATGAGTTTCACTTTGTAAAGAGCTTTGAGTCACTACAGAAAAGTGCTACTTAAATATAATTCACTTCACTAAAAAAAGGTGGACGCAAACAAGTGTCTTTTTGTGTTTTTCTCGCCCTCTCCCGGTGTAAATTGGCTGTCAAAGTTCACCAATTTCTCGGTTTATGACCACAATCTTCTACTATCTGAGCTGCCACCTTAACGTGGTAGAGGAGTTTGCGTGTCCCAATGATCCTAGGAGCTATGTTGTCTGGGGGCTTTATGCCCCCTGGTAGGGTCTCCCAAGACAAACTGGTCCTAGGTGAGGGATCAGACAAAGAGCAGCTCGAAGACCTCTATGAAGAAAACAAGCAAGGAACCCAGATTTCCCTTGCCCGGACGCGGGTCACCGGGGCCCCCCTCTGGAGCCAGGCCCGGAGGTGGGGCACGATGGCGAGCGCCTGGTGGCCGGGCCTGTCCCCATGGGGCCCGGCCGGGCACAGCCCGAAGAGGCAACGTGGGTCCCCCCTCCAATGGGCTCACCACCCATAGTAGGGGTCATAGAGGTCGGGTGCGATGTGAGCTGGGCGGCAGCCGAGGGCAGGGCACTTGGCGGTCCGATCCTCGGCTACAGAAGCTAGCTCTTGGGACGTGGAACGTCACCTCGCTGGGGGGGAAGGAGCCTGAGCTAGTGCGCGAGGTGGAGAAGTTCCGGCTAGATATAGTCGGACTCACTTCGACGCACAGCAAGGGCTCTGGAACCAGTTCTCTCGAGAGGGGCTGGACTCTCTTCCACTCTGGCGTTGCCGACAGTGAGAGGCGACGGGCTGGGGTGGCAATTCTTGTTTCCCCCCGGCTCAGAGCCTGTACGTTGGAGTTCAACCCGGTGGACGAGAGGGTAGCTTACCTCCGCCTTCGGGTGGGGGAACGGGTCCTGACTGTGGTTTGCGCTTACGCGCCAAACCGCAGCTCAGAGTACCCACCCTTTTTGGATTCACTCGAGGGAGTACTTGAGAGTGCTCCCCCGGGTGATTCCCTCGTTCTACTGGGGGACTTCAATGCTCATGTTGGCAGCGACAGTGAAACCTGGAGAGGCGTGATTGGGAAGAATGGCTGCCCGGATCTGAACCCGAGCGGTGTTATGTTATTGGACTTTTGTGCCCGTCACAGATTGTCCATAACGAACACCATGTTCAAACATAAGGGTGTCCATATGTGCACTTGGCACCAGGACACCCTAGGCCGCAGTTCCATGATCGACTTTGTAGTTGTGTCATCGGATTTGCGGCCTCATGTTTTGGACACTCGGGTGAAGAGAGGGGCGGAGCTTTCTACCGATCACCACCTGGTGGTGAGTTGGCTGCGATGGTGGGGGAGGATGCCGGACAGACCTGGCAGGCCCAAACGCATTGTGAGGGTTTGCTGGGAACGTCTGGCAGAGTCTCCTGTCAGAGAGTTTCAATTCCCACCTCCGGAAGAACTTTGAACATGTCACGAGGGAGGTGCTGAAAATTGAGTCCGAATGGACCATGTTCCGCGCCTCTATTGTCGAGGCGGCTGATTGGAGCTGTGGCCGCAAGGTAGAGGCATAATTTATAATCTAGAATTAACTTTCACCAGCTCACAGGCACAATATAGCAGCATAAGCTAGTTACCTCTCTGATTAATGCGTGGCTAAAAAGAAGTCCTTAACATTAGCGCTTAAAATAACATCACATGGTTAATATTTAGGTCACAAATTGTAAGTGGAGTTGGGGGTTTTAGGATGTTCTTTAGAGGGCTTTGTGGGTGCAATAGAGGAGCTCCGATTGACTCCATTGTTAGCTGATTTTTGCTAACGCTTATTTACAATTTAGAATGCATAAAAAAAGAAAAACGTGTGTTCTTGTCTTACATAGGAATTGTGAATGATAGGCAAAATTCCAGAAAAGTGCAAGATCCCCTTTATGAATATTGTTGCGTTTGAGGTGTTACGACTTACTTTTCATACAGTTCAAACTTTTTGTGTAACTCTTCTGATTTTTATTTTTTTTGGAACATGCACAACTCTTTACCTGTAATGTTACGACTTTAGTAAAATAGATAAATTCATAGTAAAATTGAGACATTTCTCTGTCTGTTACGACTTCAATTTTCTCCGAATACTACAACAATTAAAACGTATATCTTAAAAAAAAAAAAAAATCTTCACAATTACATTTCCTTAGAATATTTCAACATAACATTATTTTGCTACATTGTCAACCGTAAAAAATTTAAAAAAAAAATCCAAAATGTTTTTACAAAAGAATGACATTTTTCTTTGATATTTTGGCTTTTTCCAATTGTTAAATTTTATATTTTATAACATTTTCCTCACAATGTCAGTTTTAATTAAAGAAAAAATTAAATTAAAACTTTCTTATTGTTAATGTTTTTATTTTGTACTTATAAAATGATGTTTTACTGTAGAAATGATTGTAGATTAATCTTAACGATGTAATACAGCACAGGGGCTGTTGACTAAGTCTCAACATGAGGCATGGAAACAGTACTTCAGAACTTTCAAACAGCTATTCTACAATTACATTAAAACAAAAATATGTCAATGAGGAGACAATTAGTTTGCCAATAGTTGGATAATACAATGTGGTCTTTTCCAAGGTATTTTTCTAATAAGGTGGTCGGTCTTTTTTCAATAGCTCTATCCATACACTGAGGATGCAGGTGTCCTCAGCCGAAAGAACAACTTCGCTGTGGCCTCTCTTGCTGACGTCTCCTGGATTGATCAGGACGAGGAAGAGGAGGAAGACGATGAAGACAACGTAGGCAGACCTCGGTGAGCTAAGTCCTGTCCTCACAACAGGCTGTATTCATTAGCTTTGCAAGCCATTCGTTACTGCTACACAAAAAATCTCATGTAAAGCACAGGTGGCATTTGTAACGCTGAAGTTTGCGGTGCAGTTTAAAGAGAAGAACAGCTTGCGAACAATCGAATGTTCTTTGTTTTGACACTCAAAATACTCATAATCGGAAAATGTATATAATTATTAAGGATTTTCCGATCAGGTTTTTTTTTATGCTGTCAATTCGGATACCGATCATCCATGAGTAAGATTGTCCAATACCGATCACATGTATTAACTGTGTATTTTTAAATGTATTTATGGTGAGTGCTATCAACAATGTAACAATAGCAACACACTAGAGATATAACGGTAAACAATATAATGATAAACCGCGGTAAAATTCCAGACCGTTTAAATGTTTAATTACCGAAAAACGGTCATTTATTAATGCATTTTAGGCAACACTACTCACTTGCTGGAAACCGAGTCGCAGCAGCACCGGCACATGCACGCTATTGCGCTGTTTGGCTTTAAAAAAACAGTGCGGCAACTACACGACCTTGCTCTGGAGATTTTCCCTCCGAGTAAATGGTACCCGATTGCTTCATTTGACTTAATTTCACTCAATAAAGTTAAAAGTTAAAGTACCAATGATTGTCACACACACACTAGGTGTGGCGAGATTATTCTCTGCATTTGACCCATCACCCTTGATCACCCCCTGGGAGTTGAGGGGAGCAGTGGGCAGCAGCGGTGGCCGCGCCCGGGAATCATTTTGGTGATTTAACCCCCAATTCCAACTCTTGATGCTGAGTGCCAAGCAGGGAGGTAATGGGTCCCATTTTTATAGTCTTTGGTATGACTCGGCCGGGGTTTGAACTCACAACCTACCGATCTCAGGGCGGACACTCTAACCACTAGGCCACTGAGTAGTAATAATTCATTACTGTGGAGTCTCGGCGTGCATTTGTTGCCAGATGGCGACAGGTTTGGACAATATTAGAAACAGACACATTTGTCCCAAGCAAAAAGTATACTGCGGAGGAGAAAACACTGCGTCTTCACTCAGCTGCTGTGACTGAAAGTTACCATGCAGCAGGCGATGTGTAGGAAACGTTGCCACAACTTGTTAATAAAGTCTTGCTGTTTGTTTACTGGGATGGTCACTCTACATTTGTTTAACTGCTAATTTTGTCAGTGTTCCAATAACATCAATGCTAGCTAAAATGTTTTTGTCATCTCATTGATTTGAACGCAGACTGTGAAGTGTCAACATGCCGAGTTGTCAGTGAGGCACAAAGATTGTGTATTAGATGTTTGACGTATCACTCCTGTTTATTTTTGTTGGCCAAACTGTTTCACTGAACCACATGGTGTTGTTGAAGAACAAGGCTTGTCTATTAGACTTTATCTTCATAGGCCAAACTGCTTTGTGTCTTATATTGGCATCAAAAAGTAAACACCATGTTTTTTTTACATTACTTGTGTTTTTTTCATTTCATAATGTTATTACTTTAAAAAACATTCATGTGACATAGCATTTTGTTAATATTTTATGGTGTATAGTTAATTTCTATACAACATATTTCTGCTCAAACTCTTAATAGATATGTCCCGATACAGCATGTACATGTACATATGTTTGTACATGTCAATGTACACAAAATGGCATAACTTTAAAAAATACCTCTCAATCAAAATGTAAAAATAGATATAGAAGCAATGTAATGAGGAAAAAGCTGACATGTTCATACTAATAATGAACAAAAACACAGATATTTGTTTTTAAATACAGTATATGGATAATGTTTATCTGTAGCTTTTTTTTATTAGACATTACAAATTACATGATGGTGTCATGGTCACACCACAACACTGTTTGACTAAAAATAATGAATAATCATGATTATTAATTGTGATTTATATTGATCAAAATAATCGTTATTATTATTATGGCCATAATCGTGCAGCCTATGTATAAGACTAGATCCCTTAAAATGAACACTAAAGGGACAAGCGGTAGAAAATGGATGGATGGATGGATGGATGGGCAAAAAGCACAGTTACGTCTTATGGCCATTAGGTGCCATGTTGCAAAATTCTTAAATTTGTTTTTGTTTATCTCTTTTTTCCATAAGGTGCTATCTTGCACAATTTTCACATTTATTTTATCCATCCATCCATCCATTTTCTACCGCTTATTCCCTTTTGGGGTCGCGGGGACATTTATTTTAGTTATTTGTTATTTTTTTCTGCCATATTACTTTGTTGATAATGCTTGTGTTGCTTTCATATGCACATTCAATTTCTACTTAAGATCCATGAAAAACAGTGTTCTTATCTACAATAATGTTCCTTCTTCAAAGGAAATTATTTTGAATGTGTGTGTTTTTAAATAAAACTTGGTTAAAAGTACTTTTTACATTTTTTTTAGCCCATTTACCATTACGGCGATAATAACAACAGTGATAATTTTGGTCACAATAACCGTGATAAGAAATGTTAATACTGTGACATCCCTGCAACACACTATTTAAAATACTTCCTTATTCCATTTTATCACATACAATTGTTTGAGCAAAACAAAGTCAATAGTTCACAGTAACTAAAAAGCAAAAACTACTCTCTAGCTAGCTTTGCTATTAGCATGTCTGCTCCTGGCGTGCTCTCGCTTTTAACATGTTTAGCCTCGTCCTCCATTAAGATACTAAAAAATACAATGTATTTGTCATAAAAGAGGTGATTATTATTAGCTTAGTGAAGTGGCTCCACACTGTGTATAGGGAGACATAATTAGCTGCTAGCTTGTCAACCATGGAACTAAAAATAAGTACAGTGTTAGCCAGAGGGGATTGCCGTTTGTGATCGGCAATAAAGGCATTAATCGCCAATGGCTGATTAGATTTTTTCACGAAAATCGTCCAATCTTGATCAGTGGCCGATCGATCAGTACACCATTAATAATTATACATATATTTATTATAATAAATATTGTATTGTCATATGTTACATTCATTTAGTGTAATTATTTTGTGGAAAAAGGATCAACTATATTATTGAAAATTGTAATATAATAATAATAATGATATAAATATTAAAATAAAGGCCTGCCCCACACAAAAATCTAAGAGACACCTGGTACTCTCTGCAGTTGAGAGAACATATATGGGGAATATAAACTAATGCAGTCTTTTTTTAATAGTTTGGGGCCGCCACCAACAGGGCTTGCATTCCGCATCCGGCAGTCTAATCCTCAGCGAAAACCACGCCTGGCCAGGCGGTGCTCGCTACCCAGCCTCCACGAGGTGGCTCCGGACCCCCAAGGCCCCTCGGCCACCAACAACGAGGCCATCCAGAAGATCAGCGCACTGGAGACAGAACTCGCCAAGCTCCGAGCGCAGATAGCGCAAATTGTTCTGGCGCAGGAAAAGAGCACACAGTCGGGTACGTTCAAAGTCAAGCATCTCATGAGAGCCAGTACAAAATAATGATGTAATAGCAAACATATTCCTCTTGATGACAGCATAGTGCCTCATTTAGTACAGTGTAGTAACAGGTCTTCTCTGCTGTCTCCACAGGGACAACTCCTCACCCGCCTCCTCCCCCGTGTGGCACCGGGCCACCTCCTCCACCACCACCACCACCACCCCTGCCACCGCCTCCCCCTCCACTGAATCTTCAGCGCACGTTTTCCGCCATCGACCTGATCAAGGAGCGAAGAGGAAAGAAGACAGAAGGGCAGACGACAGTGCTGGAGTCTAAAACGGCAGAAATCCCCAGCATGCTGGACATCCTCAAAGACATGAACAAAGTCAAGCTGAGATCTGTCAAAAGGTAGAAGCGTACTTTCTTCCAAAATATACGCATCAGTGTAGTTAAAAATATTGCGTGTTTGCAGCCGCCCAGCAGAGTTGGACACCAAAGAGAAGGTCAAAGAGCCCACAGACGCCGCCACACTCATCGCAGAAGCCCTCAAGCGCAAGTTCGCACACCGCTACAGACATGACAGTGACCAGGACGACCAGGATGTCTTCACACTACCCGACCATGAAGTGAAAAGTCCAGTCCAAACCCCTCTGGTGAGATACGTATACCGTTTGGTTCGTCACACCCAATCTTGTTTTCTACAATGACACGTAGTATCACATAGTAATTCTACTACAATATAGTAGAAATATTCCAACAATAAAAACATAATTTTAACAGAATTACTTTGTCGTAATTACATGGGACATTTCTAATGTAGTGTTTTAGGAAATTCTGAACCTCAAGAAGAAAAGATCAAAATGTGACAAAAAAGATGAGACTGGCGTGGAAATTTTCCAACCTAAAGGAAAAGTCATAATTTGTTTGTGAGAAAAATGTTGACATAGTAAGAGACAAAGTAGTACATTAGAAAAGGTTTCATTAGAATAAAGTGAAAATATTGAAGAAAAAAAGTTGAAACGGGAAGAAATAAAAGTCAAAATGTAATAATAATGGTCACAATTTTATGAGAATAAAGTCATAATTTTGTGCTAAATATGTCACAGGAGAAAAAAAAATAATTAAAAGACGTCTTCTAAAGTCTGAATATTAAAATCTTGATAAAAGTGAGTATATTTTGGTAGAAAAAGTAAAGAGAAAAGTTTTGATACAATAATGTGACAAAAAACCTACTCAACCGAAATAATAAAACCTAAATATTAACATGAGTTAATTAATGATTTGAGAAAAATTTGTAATTTTACGAGAATCAAGTACCATTTTGTTGCGCCTACGCAGTACCTGCGTTGATAAAAGAAAGTTTCAATTTTGTCAAAATTTTGAGAAAAGCATTGTATCAGTAGGAGTATAATTATCCATCAATTTTCTACTGCTTGTCCCTTTCGCGGTCGTGGGGTTGCTGGAGCCTATCCCAGTTGTACTAGGGCGCAAGGCGGGGTACACCCTGGACAAGTCACCCCCTCATCACGAGGCCAACACAGACAACATTCACACACTTGGGACCATTTAGTGTTGCCAATAAACCTATTTATTTTTATAATAAAAATAAAGTCAGTAAGTAAGTAATATCAGAAAAAAATGTTTAAAGGTAAAAGACAACTTCTGAAGTCTCTTAAAATTTTGAAATATAATTTGAGAAAAAGTTGTATCAAATATAATAGTTGAAACTTGATGACTAAAAATAATTAAACTTAATAACTTAATCTAATAATATGAACAAAAAAATAAATAATTGTGAGGTTGCAATATGTCAGATATAACGTTGAGGATAACAATGACTATTTTTGAAGTGCTATGACAGTCTCATTCTTACAAAACTGAAGTGGTAGTATTTTCCCAAAACATTTTGACACATGACGTGTTCTTAATTTAGTCATTTTTGTCTGTTTACAGTTTGGGCAGCACATGCTGAAATCAACTGGAAAGCGGACGTTTGTCTGAATGGATCTTACTGACAAAAATAGTTCTATTGTGGAAGCACAAGGGAATGAAGCTGCTCTATCATGTTCATTTTGTTGTGCACTTTTTAAGTTATAGAGCTTTTTAAATCTCAGTGTTCAGAGTTGTTGTCTTTTGCAACACTATTGTTAACTGTTAAGTCATTGTTGGTCGTTGAAGAGGGCACTTTCTCACTAGAGGTAAAGTTGTGACTTATTTATGTTGTAACATGAATAAAAGTTAGTTTGTAGGTGCTAGATGTATATGTTTAAAGGCCATCACTAGACCAAGAATCAATGCCAAACATGTTCTTATTAATACCTCATTTGCCTTCTATGTAAAGTAGACTGAGACAATGATGTGGAAGCAAATATTGATTTCACAATTTTTAACGTTCAAATGCCGCTTTGAGTCACGTGAGCGGTTTGTGGTTATTTATGCACATAATTGTGTCAGCCCAGTGCCACTTTTATTACTTTCTATGAGGAAAAAGGATGACTTTGGTATTATGTGATCCCCCTTGTCCTTATGTAAAATTCTGTTCAAGTTAGAAATGAAATAAAAGTATACAACCAGACCTCTTGTGTGCTGTATTTTAAACAATGCTGTCTGTTTTACTGTATATGGTTGAAGAAGAAAAAAATATCCTAAACACAAAAACATAAAAAATATATTTAATATTAAATATTTCTGTGATAATGTACATAAAGTTATGTAAAAAATATTTTTTTATCTCAAGTTTATCTATTTTAAATTAACTGAATTACTCCTGATTATCCAAATACAATATTTTTCTTTTGGGTCTGGTCCAAATTCCTCTTCTGATGTTCCCGAGCCGGACTTTGGACACACCTTTCCTGAGGCTTTTATTTTGATAGGGTGGCTCTTATTTTAAAGGCTAAACTAGCACGTTATTTAAATTAAATGTATGTTTCTCACTGTGTCGACATTTCTACATCATCTAAATCAATATATGGAAGCATACAACTATTAACTCATTTAAAAGTCGTTTTTTGTTTAAATAAAACTGCTAAATGTCAACAGAGAGTGATGTTTGCAGGGCTAGCAGCCTATATAGCTAGCAAGTACTAAATTGTACCGTACTTGACCAACAATTGTTGGATAAAATACACAAAATAATTATTTTCTGTGTGAAATTTCATTACTTACATCACTCGTCGACTTGTCGCTTGTATAAAGTAACCCGAATTTGGTAGGCTGAGGATGTTAAATTAGTAAGAGAACAAGAAAGAACACGTCTATGGACCAGAGACTGGCGGATTGTTACAATATCGATTCTACTGATGCCGAAATTTCGAATACTTGCATAGAATCAAAGTTACAATGTCAATATTGCGACAAATTTTGGGATTGATGTAGGAGACAAGCAACAATAAATAAGAGATAACCCTTTCTTTAATGATATGTTGGCAGGGACTACTTTTCCTTCCGCCTCTCATTGGAAGTATTCATATTGGTGCCATACATCACCACCATTTAAATTAGACGTTAAGAAGATAGTTAGAAAATACACTATAGTCCAAATATATTTTAAAAACCAAATACACTATAGTCCAAATATATTTTAAAAACCAAATACACTATAGTCCAAATATATTTTAAAAACCAAACTATGAAATAAGCAATTATGTGTTGACTGATAGTATGTTTAAGGCAGGGGTGTCCAAACGTTTTCAACTGAGGGCCATGTATTGAAAAATCAAAAGGATGAGGGAGACACTTTGATATTTTTCATTTTATCAGGGACGGCAAGCTCTGTTGTACTTGGTATCTATCGTATTGATAAGAACAGTTGGGGTCAGAAGAATCGTTATTGGACAAGTAGTACTGACCAACAATATAGTCAACAGGATTTTTATTCGCCCAAAAAAGGTAACTGCAACAGGCATGTATCAAAAAGTCGAAAAGAGCAAAAAGCCTTTTACAAAAATCTGGCTCGACACTCAAGTCTTCCTAAAAAAAAATGGCTGTCGCGACAAATTGTAAACAGTTTCATCAACAGTCTTACAGCACTTTATAACAGCCAAAACACACATCAGCTAAAGTAACTACAACAACAAAAAGCACCTGTTGAGAAAGGTGGAGTTGTGCCGCTGTACAGAATTGGAAAAAAAAATGAAAGATGAAACCCAAACAAAATGGAATGTTTAACTGGAGTAGTTCTAACGCTAATATTCATAACAGAAGAAGGCAAAAGGGATGGAAGGACAGTGCATTCAAAGACAAGCACACCATGCACTTGATGGGAACAGGAGTCGGTTTGGTCACTTAGCGTGGTTTGTGCATAGTTCTAAGGCATCCACGGAGCAAGTCGGAGTGCTTGCATGCGGCCGCGCAGGACACAACACAACCTAATCCCACCGCCTCCTTTCTTCCTCTTCTTTATGGTAGAACCCTGAGCGACTTGTTTCAGGTGAGATGCAACCTGCAAGAGTGGAAGAATCCTCAAACTCCATCGCCGAGTGTCTTCTGCACACTCCACATTGGGGAGTACTTATGGCATCTGGTGTGTGTGTAAGGTTCTGCTCATGGCTTCAACAACGCTTCTTCACATTTGTGCTTCCAAGGCAAATGTGTGAAGCCGTGGCGGGAGAGAAACAAGAAAAAGCGTAAACAGTCTTAGTAGAGGCAGCAAAACGACTCGGGCTTGTCACGTTTAGTTTTTACAAAAAAAGGTGAGGAAGAATCTTCGATACAAACGCAATACTCAGCTTGTCAAAATGGCACTTATGAAAGTTTCCATACTGCTTTCAAATCGGGTGGCGTCACTATAATGCCACAAAAAAACAACAACAACCCCAAAACAAATAAATAAAAAGTGAAGTAAAAGAAATTACAGCAGAAGCCAAATGAGGTATCTATGTATTGCTATGTGTCCAAACAAAAAGGAGGAATTAAAACTTAAATAAATTAAATAAAATCAGTGGTTTATCAAGATGGGAAGTGGAAAAGAAAAAAAGTGTTCGGATCAGGCTGCGGACGCCCCGCCCGCTACCCTCAGTGTGTGGCGAAACCCCGACGAGGGGGCGTCAGGATGCGGCGCTTCCCTGAGGTATGTCTTTGGAGCCTCCGGTGGCGGCGGCAGCGCCGGGCTCCGCCTCCTCGGCGGCAGATGAGCTTTGTTCCTGCTGCTGGAGGCTGACCCAGCTGGCCTTGTTCAGTCCCATATGACCCAGCATGGTCTGGGACAGGCGCGTGTCTGAGAAACGGGCCCACTCGGCGAACAGCGGCTTTGCTACGTATGTCATGAAGCCTGGAGGAGGGACAAAACCACAAAAGGATATTATTTAATACATACAACTTTTTTGTGGCACCCCTTATGGATTGTGGTCAAAATGCTTGAAAAGACATGCTAGCATACATAATAGTGGCCATTGTTTATTACTACTACCAGATTCTGCTCGAGGTAGGGCTGGGCGATATTGCCTTTTTTTAATATCGCGATATATTAAGGTCATATCGCGATACACGATATATATCTCGATATTTTGCCTTAGCCTTGAATGAACACTTGATGCATATAATCACAGCAGTATAATGATTCTATGTGTCGAGTATCTTCTTCATACTGCATTAATATATGCTACTTTTAAACTTTCATGCAGAGAGGGAAATCACAACTAAAAAAATCACTATTTTTTTCATACGTGTTGATCTGGAAATGTTTGCCTCTGCATTTTGATGGTGTGGGCGTGTGGCACCAAATGGAGATATTGACGTGCGGAGTAAGCCCTCTTCCTTGTCTAGCGGGTGACTTTTCAAATGATGCTACATATTAGCAGTGTAGCCGAGTGTCCTGGGTTTGCCTATACAGTGTACTTATCTAATAAAATAATAAACGGGAGACATTATAGCAGGTTCGGTAGCCACCGCTTCTTTAATGTCAACATCACACACCTCCTTCCACAACCACACACACCCTACGTCACAGCCCTACGGCAACAACTCTGGAGGGACAAAACTCCTCCTCCTTACCTAACACACTCCGGTAACTTGGGACACCCTGAACTGTTTGTTACCGAGGTAATGTTACTTTTTATAGCAACGCTTTTGCCCCACACTTGACAGATTACGGTTGTCTGTTCGACGTATTCCCACTTGAAGACAAACCACCGCCAGGCGATGGACCCCCTGCTGTTTTTCTTAGGAATTAATTATTCCTTAATTTGTTACCAGATTCGCACCTTCTTTCTCTCGTATTACCGCTAGCCTCACAGCTAACGTTACCCATGCTGCTACCTCTCTGCTTGGGGAGGGCGTATACGTATGTGACGTATGACGTGACGTATGTAAGAAGTAGAGACTGTAAAAAGGAGGAGTGCCTGTAGTGTAATGCCCGCAGCTAAAAGCAACTGGGTGAGAACGTATACTCGATATCACGATATAGTCATTTTTTATATCGCACAGAGACAACCTCGCGATATATCGCGTATATCGCCCAGCCCTAGCTCGAGGCTTTTTAAAACACACCTAAAACCCTTAATAAGATTAACCTATCTAGATGAGGCAATTGCATACTTGGCAACCCACCTGATTTTCCCGGGAGATTCACGAATTTTCCCGAAAATCTCCCGGGGCAACCATTCTCCCGAATTTCTCCCGATTTCCACCCGGACAACAATATTGGGGGCGTGCCTTAAAGGCACTGCCTTTAGCGTCCTCTACAACCTGTCGTCACGTCCGCTTTTCCACCATACAAACAGCGTGCCGGCCCAGTCACATAATATAACACACATATAAGTGAATGCAGGGCATAGTTGATCAACAGCCATACAGGTCACACTGAGGGTGGCCGTGTAAACAACTTTAACACTGTTACAAATATGCGCCACACTGTGAACCCACACCAAACAAGAATGACAAACACATTTCGGGAAAACATCCGCACCGTAACACAACATAAACACAACAGTACAAATACCCAGAGCCCCTTGCAGCACTAACTCTTCCGAGACGCTACATTATACACCCCCCACTACCACCAAACCCCGCCCAAATCAACCCCGTCGCCCCCCCCAACCCGAATTCGGAGGTCTCAAGGTTGGCAAGTATGGGCAATTGTAAACCAGTTCCCTGCATGTTTACGCTCCCATCCATCGATCATCTGATCCGGCGTTCTACGCATGTGCCAGTCTTCCCAAATTGATAATCCAAAATGTGAGTTTTAATAAATCATACAACCAGTCATTATTCACTTAAACATGATTATAAAGATGTGAAGTTCCCCTTTACTTCATAGTGTAAGAGAGAGATCATCTTCTTCATGTAAGAATATCATCATAATCATAATCCATCATCATTATTATTATTTTAGTACTACTGCTGAGGGTCAAGCCTCCCCTGTCTTTAAAACATAGTGACGAATGTATTTCAAACTTCAAACAATGTTTCTTGAACGCACCACAGTTAGAACAGGCACAGTCCCTGCTGCTGCTGCTGCTAACTAGCAATACCAGTCATATTCCCAATTATTTCTTAACAAAGTTTTCCCCACAAAGGAAATGTGAGCGTGGATAGTTGTTGGTCTGTATGTGCTCTGTGATTGGCTGGCAACATCACCTCTCACCTGAAGTCAGCTGGTATATGTTCCAGCTCACCTATGATCTTAATAACAAGTGGCGGTACAGAAAATGGATGGTTGAAAAGTCTGATACTTTAGGTTGATGGCCATATTTTTTTGACTTTGTGATGTTTCGCCTCCACGAGGGCCACCACATTTTGATATTTGTAATTTTGTCTATAAATCGTTAAAAGTAACCTATGTTGATATGCTAAGATGTTATATAAAAGTGATAAAGCATACTATGTTTGCACATTTTGTGCTGCGCAGTACAGGACACTACAAGTCACTTCCCAGCGCTTCAGCATGTGTGCCTTTTCTGTGTTTTTTCTCCTTTTGACAAGTTTGGTCCATTTGCAAACTCAATATGAGTCCCAAAAAGACAACAGATCAGCGTGGAAAGAAGGAGGGAATCACTGCGGAGTTAAAAAAAAAAAAAAAAGAGACTATTTGCAAGGAGCACATTAATGACGCTCGCGAGTATGAAATAATTGACAAAGCAGGCTTCGTAACACAGCAAGTTTGATTGTGATGAGACCAGACTTCTCTGGAAAAATATGCCAAAGCAGACTTATTTCACAGTGGAGGAGAAGACTACACTTCCTTCTAAGAGAACACACACACACGCACACACACACACACACACACACACAATCCCCTTTGCAGCTCCTCCTTTGCCGTTGTTATTGTAAGTGGATTTTACTTTTTTAAATGTTTATCATTGTGGCAATATGGTTGATAAAGTGAAGGATTTTTGTGATTTCTGATTGTTAGTGAAGGCATCAAAGGGACTTCGATGTGTGCGCGCGTATTGGCAAAGCAGCGCATACAGCAGTTAAGCTTGTTGTCGTTGTTTTGGCTTGTTATTAAATAAAACGATCCATCTCCTCCTTGTTTTGTTTGTTTGGTATACAGTACTGTATATCACTTTATATTGTGTTCCAACTCAAACTGTACAAACATTGATATACAGTACTCTATAGCACTTTATATTGTGTTCAAAGTGTACAAACATTGCTATACAGTACTGTATAGCACTTTATATTGTGTTGAAAGTATACCAACATTGATATACAGTAATGTATGGCACTTTATATTGTGTTCAAAGTGTTCCAACATTGATATACAGTACTGTATAGCACTTTATATTGTGTTCAAAGTGTACAAACATTGATATACAGTACTGTATAGCACTTTATATTGTGTTCAAACATTCACTAAAATATGGACTTTTAACTAGGCTGGAACCCAATATTCATATTTACATTGTTCCTTATGGAGAAATTAGCTTCAACATACAAACTTTTTGATCTAAACAATGGCTGCACGATTAATTGCTATCAAATCGACATCAAAGTTTTAATTAATATGATAAATAGCCGCAAGAGGCAGAGTTTTTTTTTTCGGCCGTCAGCTGCATTTTTTTTCTCTGCCGTCACCAGCATTTGAGTGACAGACATGTTCGCCAATCAGAATTGAGGCAGCCAGGACGCTAATTTTGAAAGCTTTTAATGGTGACTCCGGCCTAAGTCAATAAATTTAACACTAAATTAAAATGACGTTTAAATACTTTGCCGGCATCGATAAACTGCTATGTCCACGTGTGTTTGTTTTCTTAGTGGAAGAGGGAGAAAGCGAAGGAGGTCTCACTCTGTGCATCACTCTCAGCACCTGAGTACCTTTATTTAACAGTAGAAATAAGAAGTTAGCCCTCTTCTGAGTCATTTACAATCTTTGTCTTGGTGGGCGGAGAGCAAAACCGCTTGCTAACACACACAGGAAGCACAACAGAGAGCCTCGCTCCTCACGATTCACTAGTGAGAAATTACGCAAAGTAACACAAAGGAAAAAAATTTGTTTACAAAGCCAAATGTCAAGTTGTTGGAATTTTCCGCTTCTAAACGGATGGGCAATATGAGCCCAACAACACAAATGAACGAGTGAGAATGCTGTGATTACGTGATGGCAATACAGTGTATAAAAATAGAAAAATAAATTGTTGTAATGTGTGGCACCTTGAGGCAAGAATATGTTGGTTGACAGTCTAAAAGTAACATGTCTTCCTTCACTCGTTATTTTTGCAGTTTTATACATTTATATGTATAAAATATAAAAATGGCAAATCGAATCGCAATTACAATTTTGAAAAGAAGAATCGTAATTAGGTTTTTTTGTCAAAATCGTGCAGCCCTAATCTAAACCCTGTTCAAGAACCAATTAAATTTGCAAATCGAGGTTGCATTGTACAGTGTTTTTTGGGCACATGGATTTCAAACTGATTTCTATGATGCTGTATTTCCCAATAAAAAGCATGGCGATCAAAATAATCTGATCCAAGGTCAGACCTTTAGGTCTATAATGTAGGATTTTAACAGTATTACCAGACATACATTCGCGTAAAAAACAAGTTAAATACTTACCTATTTGAATGTTGCCGACTGTGTTCACCTCTCTGTCACAAAGTGGGTTGACTTCTAGTTTGTGCTTCTTCTCAATGTCGCCTGCAGAAATAACACACACAAAGGAGTCATAAGAGGGTGAGGTTGGACAAGAATCAACGGAGGAGTTAAGCTGCGCCACCTTGCTGGAAGAACTCATCAGTGACTTTCTCACTCCACTGCTTGCTCAGCTCCCAGGGTCTGCAGGGGTTGCAGATGTCGGCACACTTCAGAGCCATCTGGAGAGGCAGGAAAGACCAGAATGAGAACCTGGAACTGAGGCGAGGAGGCGGTGGCTGGCGCGAGGAAGCACCTGCAGGACAAAGTGGCGGTGGCTGGCGTTGCTCAAACACAGGTTGCCCTGGTCCAGGTGTAGACGGAAGCGGGACAGGTAGTCGTTCTGCCTGCTGATGTCTGTGGCCAGGATTAAAGAGCCCAGCTCCCGCTCCATGTTCAACCTGGGAGGGAGGAGGGGGGGTCGCAAAGCTTAGTTAAAAGAAGAACAGCTCAATTGTGATGAAGGGGAGGGGGCGGCATCACGCAGGATAGAAGGACTGACCTGTCTTCTGTGGGCAGGTGGGAGAAGAGCCCGGTCTCTCTGAGCAGACCCACAGCAGACTTCCAGTGGTGGTTCTCCAGAACCGAGGTATTCTTTGCGTGGGGATAGATAGGAGACACGGATGTAAAACTGACTTTTTATTGAAGTTTGAACAGTAATTAGTAGGGATGGCTTTTTGCCGATATCTGATATTCCGATATTGACCAAACCCTTAATTACCGATACCGATATCAACCGATACCGATATCAACCGATACCAATATATACAGTCGTGGAATTAACACATTATTATACCTAATTTGGACAACCAGGTATGGTGAAGATAAGGTCCTTTTTAAAAAAAAAAAAAAAAAAAAATCAAATAAGATAAATAAATTAAAAACATTTTCTTGAATAAAAAATAAAGTAAAACAATATAAAAACAGTTACATAGAAACTAGTAATGAATGAAAATGAGTAAAATTAACTGTTAAAGGTTAGTACTATTAGTGGACCAGCAGCACGCACGATCATGTGTGCTTACGGACTGTATCCCTTGCAGACTGTATTGATATATATTGATATATAATGCAGGAACCAGAATATTAATAACAGAAAGAAACAACCCTTTTGTGTGAATGACTGTAAATGGGAGAGGGAGGTTTTTTGGGTTAGTGTACTAATTGTAAGTGTATCTTGTGTTTTTTATGTTGATTTAATAAAAAATAAAATAAAATAAAAAATAAAATAAAAACCCGATACCGATAATAAAAAAAACGATACCGATAATTTCCGATATTACATTCTAAAGCATTTATCGGCCGATAATATCGGCAGGCCAATATTATCGGACATCTCTAGTAATTAGTGTCTGTAGCGCCAACATCTATCACTTTTAAGAGAAGGCAGCGTGGCTCGGATGGTAGAGTGGCCGTGCCAGCAACTTAAGTGTACCAGGTTCCATTCCACGGCCCTTGTGTCTCGGGCAAGACACTTCACTCATCATGCTTCCAGTGCCACATACACTACTGTATGAATATGCAGGACTCTCTTGAAAAACAAATGTTTAATCTCAATGGGACTTTCCTGGGTAAATAAATGATTTTTTTAAAAAGTGGCGCTGATTTTTTTTAAGTGATGGAGAAAGTAACCAGTCTTCTTCAGGCTTCGCTACACATCTCGAAATAAAGCCTGGAGTTCTGCCAGGTAAAATCGATGAGGTGTAAGTTTGAGAATGTTTTTTTTCATCAGATAGGCTAACCTAGCATGATGTTGCTGTTAAAATGTGAGTATAATGTTAGCATCCTAGCTTAACGTTTGCATCTTCCTGTCCCCCACTCCAGAATGTTGCATTTTTTTATGTCATGTACGGCATCATACGTTTTGCAGTGTATGTGTAAAACAAAAGTGAAAAAAATGACAACAGCACTCCTGGAGATCTGATCTACTAAAAGCCGCATAACTAGTGCTAAATGGTGTGTAACTATAAAATTGCATGTAATATTAGTATTGATTGACAACATAACCTATTTTTAGAACGCCGATGGTGAGGATACCTCTGGATCCTTTCAGAAAAAAACAACAAACACCAAAACTAATCAATTTAAAAAAATGTTATCAGCCCAATAAGTTATCCTGCAGCTATAAAATTATAAATGGCATTTAGACAACAAAGAGAGCATAGTACCAAGTCAAATTCCTTGTGTGTTAAACATTTTTCGCCAATAAAACTGATTCGGATGTGTATCTTTATTTCTGACAGTCCGAAATAAGTTTCCATGCACGCGGACTGAGGGTTGTCTCTCCCCTCCTTTCTCACAACTATTTATGGAAGTATTATTGTAGCAAAGTTATCTGCAAGCGTGTATCTCAATCTGTGCGCGTGTAATTCAATTCACGTGCACATGTACTAATCTGTGTGTGTAATCAGATCCGTGTACGTGTGTTTGAAGTTGTCTGTCTGTCCCTAATCAGAAAGAACCCTTGTTAGGCTGTCTACTTACACGTGACTTTTGCGACACTTCTGCCGTGTAAGATTTGAGTTCACGCATCCAGATTTGTGAACATGTGATACAATTTGTGCGCGCACATTCAGAAATGCGTGCGTATAATACAATCTGCACGTGCGTATCTATGATCTGTGAGAAGCAGGAACACTCTATTGGCTGTCTTTTTTTTTTACACGTGACTTTTGCAACACTTCTGCCGTGTAAGATTTGAGCGCGCGCATCCAGATTTATTTATTTCGGTCAATCAGAGTTAATCGAACTACGGCAAGCTGCAAAAAACAAAGTTTATTATTATGAGAAAAATATAGAGTAGTGAATGGGGATTATAATCTTGAGAAATGTAAAGTGCAGCGTGACAAAGGGTTAAATTGCATGACTGTCACTTCAAAGCTTGAAGCTTGGCAGAGCAAGTGTTCCAGTGTGGCCCATCACTGAATAACATGAGGCGCCAACTAGTGGTGAGTATAAGGAAAGGCAAGGGGGAGTTACAGACAGACAACTCTTTATATACGTTCAAATGGCTGTACAGATAGACAACCATGGCAGAAGTGTCGCAAAAGTCTGGTGCTTCTCACGAATCCCAGATAGGCTCGCGCAGATTATATTACACGCATGCACTTCTGAATGGGCGCGCACAAATTGTATTACACGCTCACGAATCTGGATGCGCTTGCTCAAATCTTACACGGCACAAGTATTGCAAAAGTCACGTGTAAGTAGACAGCCTAGCGAGGGTTTTTTCTGACTAGGGACAGACAGACAACTTAAAATACACCGAGGCGGATGTGATTACACACATTTAAATTGATATACGGTCATACAAATTAGGACACACACACGCGAATTGCATTACACGCTCACAGATTGAGATACACGTTTGCAGATAATTTTGCTACAATAATACTTCCATACTACTTGTGCCCAACTGTGCCAGTTTGCACGTAGACGTCAAACTTGCTAAAATAGAGACGCAGAATAGTGGCCGCAAAACAGCTGCAGGTTTGATAAATCACATTGCGGGTGCTTAAAGGGGAACATTATCACCAGACCTATGTAAGCGTCAATATATACCTTGATGTTGCAGAAAAAAAGACCATATATTTTTTTAACCGATTAACCGATTTAACTCTAAATGGGTGAATTTTGGCGAATTAAACGCCTTTCTATTATTCGCTCTCGGAGCGACGTCACATCGGGAAGCAATCCGCCATTTTCTCAAACACATTACAAACGCCGAGTCAAATCAGCTCTGTTATTTTCCGTTTTTTCAACTGTTTTCCGTACCTTGGAGACATCATGCCTCCTCGGTGTGTTGTCGGAGGGTGTAACAACACGAACAGGGACGGATTCAAGTTGCACCAGTGGCCCAAAGATGCGAAACTGGCAAGAAATTGGACGTTTGTTCCGCACACTTTACCGACAAAAGCTATGCTACGACAGAGATGTCAAGAATGTGTGGATATCCTGCGACACTCAAAGCAGATGCATTTCCAACTGGACTGGACAGATCAGCTTTCAGGAAAAGAGAGCGGATGAGGGTATGTCTACAGAATATATTAATTGATGAAAACTGGGCTGTCTGCACTCTCAAAGTGCATGTTGTTGCCAAATGTATTTCATATGCTGTAAACCTAGTTCATAGTTGTTAGTTTCCTTTAATGCCAAACAAACACATACCAATCGTTGGTTAGAAGGTGATCGCCGAATTCGTCCTCGCTTTCTCCCGTGTCGCTGGCAGTCGTGTCGTTTTCGTCGGTTTCGCTTGCATACGATTCAAACCGATATGGCTCAATAGCTTCAGTTTCTTCTTCAATTTCGTATTCGCTACCTGCCTCCACACTACAACCATCCGTTTCAATACATGCGTAATCTGTTGAATCGCTTAAGCCTCTGAAATCCGAGTCTGAATCCGAGCTAATGTCGCTATACCTTGCTGTTCTATGCACCACGTTTGTTTGTATTGGCATCACTGTGTGACGTCACAGGAAAATGGACGGGTGTATATAACGATGGTTAAAATCAGGCACTTTGAAGCTTTTTTTTTTTTTAGGGATATTGCGTGATAGATCAAATTTTGAAAAAAACTTCGAAAAATAAAATAAGCCACTGGGAACTGATTTTTAATGGTTTTAACCCTTCTGAAATTGTGATAATGTTCCCCTTTAATGGTTATATTTGCATATCTTCCTTCCATTATATGTTGATACTCAGGATAATTTCTGCATATACGCAAAGACCGACACGCTAAATTGATTGAACCCGCTATTTTGCTCATTTAGGAGACGCTATCCTCTGCGCACAAGCATGGTAGATCAGCTTTGCGCGCTATCACGTTTGGACATGTTTTAATACACACATAACTTGAGTAGATCAGGCCCATAGTCGGGAGTCACAGCTAATTAGCAATAATGTTACAGGCGCACAAACGGGGTGTTTCCAGAAGGTCTTACTAAAAGCACTTTTAAACTGCCTCAATTGCAGCATCAGGGTGAGATTTTGGAAAACACACTACCAACAGCACTGTGGGACGAGGCATGGAATAAATATAGATTTTGACTGTACAATTATTGTGTGACTAATAATCACAGTTTCACAATTACCACGATAATTATGCATTGATTCATTTCACAACAAAAAAACTAGAGATGTCCGATAATATCGGCCGATAAATGCTTTAAAATGTAATATCGGAAATTATTGGTATCGGTTTCAAAAAGTAAAATTAATGACTTTTTAAAACGCCGCTGTACGGAGCAGTACATATCCGGTAAAACACGGACATAGGGAGCAGTACTGAGCAGTTGCGTCTTCCAGTCAGCAGCCCCTCCCCTCTCCCCTCTCTCCTCTCTCACACACAACACAGGAGTTGACAACTGCAGCATGAGAGGTTTACTGGCGACGCTTGATGACCTCACCAAACCGCCACGAGCGTAGCATAACAACAACAAGAGTGTGTTGTTGCCGGTGCTGTAGCTGTGGCTAACAGACGTCTATGGTTTGGGATTTTTTTAAAGTGTGTCTGACGGATAAAAAACTGGCAATCTGCAATGACTGCAAAAAGTTGGTTATGCGAGGAGGAACCAAGATGTCTTCCTTTGATACAAGCAATTTGATCTCCCACCTCTTCAAGAATCATAAGGAGATACACGATGAATACAAGCGGAAGATGGATGAAAAGCAAACACCGAAAGCAGCTTGCAGTGAACAGAGGTGCCCTGTCTCAACGCAGCATTTCAGAAGCTCTGGCTTACTGCTAGGCCACTTCAAGCACTCACCACTAGCTTGCAGCACATTTGTGTTACTCATACAGATACGTTAGAGCAGGGCAGATTGAGCCCAGTTGATGATTTCCTGTTATACAGTATGCCAGGCAGTCTACTAAAGGAGGACTATGTTATTATTTACTTTATTACTCTAGTATACTCTGGAATGAAGCTGTGTGCCGTCATTGTTTTTGTAGCTGTTGTTTTGAGGCATGTTTAAAAAAAATAAAAAATAATGCACTTTGCTTTCTGAGCTGCCACCTTAACGTGGTAGAGGAGTTTGCGTGTCCCAATGATCCTAGGAGCTATGTTGTCCGGGGGCTTTATGCCCCCTGGTAGGGTCTCCCAAGACAAACTGGTCCTAGGTGAGGGGTCAGACAAAGAGCAGCTCGAAGACCTTTATGAAGAAAACAAACAAGGAACCCAGATTTCCCTTGCCCGGACGCGGGTCACCGGGGCCCCCCTCTGGAGCCAGGCCCGGAGGTGGGGCACGATGGCGAGCGCCTGGTGGCCGGGCCTGTCCCCATGGGGCCCGGCCGGGCACAGCCCGAAGAGGCAACGTGGGTCCCCCCTCCAATGGGCTCACCACCCATAGCAGGGGTCATAAAGGTCGGGTGAGATGTGAGTTGGGCGGCAGCCGAGGGCAGGGCACTTGGCGGTCCGATCCTCGGCTACAGAAGCTAGCTCTTGGGACGTGGAACGTCACCTCGCTGGGGGGGAAGGAGCCTGAGCTAGTGCGCGAGGTGGAGACGTTCCGGCTAGATACAGTCGGACTCACTTCGACGCACAACAAGGGCTCTGGAACCAGTTCTCTCGAGGGGGGCTGGACTCTCTGCCACTCTGGCGTTGCCGGCAGTGAGAGGCGACGGGCTGGGGTGGCAATTTTTCCCCCCGGCTCAGAGCCTGTACGTTGGAGTTCAACCCGGTGGACGAGAGGGTAGCTTCCCTCCGCCTTCGGGTGGGGGAACGGGTCCTGACTGTGGTTTGCGCTTACGCGCCAAATCGCAGCTCAGAGTACCCACCCTTTTTGGATTCACTCGAGGGAGTACTTGAGAGTGCTCCCCCGGGTGATTCCCTCGTTCTACTGGGGGACTTCAATGCTCATGTTGGCAGCGACAGTGAAACCTGGAGAGGCGTGATTGGGAAGAATGGCTGCCCGGATCTGAACCCGAGCGGTGTTTTGTTATTGGACTTTTGTGCCCGTCACAGATTGTCCATAACGAACACCATGTTCAAACATAAGGGTGTCCATATGTGCACTTGGCACCAGGACACCGTAGGCCGCAGTTCCATGATCGACTTTGTAGTTGTGTCATCGGATTTGCGGCCTCATGTTTTGGACACACGGGTGAAGAGAGGGGTGGAGCTTTCTACCGATCACCACCTGGTGGTGAGTTGGCTGCGATGGTGGGGGAGGATGCCGGACAGACCTGGCAGGCCCAAACGCATTGTGAGGGTTTGCTGGGAACGTCTGGCAGAGTCTCCTGTCAGAGAGAGTTTCAATTCCCACCTCCGGAAGAACTTTGAACATGTCACGAGGGAGGTGCTGGACATTGAGTCCGAATGGACCATGTTCCGCGCCTCTATTGTCGAGGCGGCTGATTGGAGCTGTGGCCGCAAGGTAGTTGGTGCTTGTCGTGGCGGTAATCCTAGAACCCGTTGGTGGACACCGGCGGTGAGGGATGCCGTCAAGCTGAAGAAGGAGTCCTATCGGGTTCTTTTGGCTCATAGGACTCCTGAGGCAGCGGACAAGTACCGACAGGCCAAGCGGTGTGCGGCTTCAGCGGTCGCAGAGGCAAAAACTCGGACATGGGAGGAGTTCGGTGAGGCCATGGAAAACGACTTCCGGATGGCTTCGAAGCAATTCTGGACCACCATCCGCCGCCTCAGGAAGGGGAAGCAGTGCACTATCAACACCGTGTATGGCGAGTATGGTGTTCTGCTGACCTCGACTGCGGATGTTGTGGATCGGTGGAGGGAATACTTCGAAGACCTCCTCAATCCCACCAACACGTCTTCCTATGAGGAAGCAGTGCCTGGGGAGTCTGTGGTGGGCTCTCCTATTTCTGGGGCTGAGGTTGCCGAGGTAGTTAAAAAGCTCCTCGGTGGCAAGGCCCCGGGGGTAGATGAAATCCGCCCGGAGTTCCTTAAGGCTCTGGATGCTGTGGGGCTGTCTTGGTTGACAAGACTCTGCAGCATCGCGTGGACATCGGGGGCGATACCACTGGATTGGCAGACCGGGGTGGTGGTTCCTCTCTTTAAGAAGGGGAACCGGAGGGTGTGTTCTAACTATCGTGGGATCACACTCCTCAGCCTTCCCGGTAAGGTCTATTCAGGTGTACTGGAGAGGAGGCTACGCCGGATAGTCGAACCTCGGATTCAGGAGGAACAGTGTGGCTTTCGTCCTGGTCGTGGAACTGCGGACCAGCTCTATACTCTCGGCAGGGTCCTTGAGGGTGCATGGGAGTTTGCCCAACCAGTCTACATGTGTTTTGTGGACTTGGAGAAGGCATTCGACCGTGTCCCTCGGGAAGTCCTGTGGGGAGTGCTCAGAGAGTACGGGGTATCGGACTGTCTGATTGTGGCGGTCCGCTCCCTGTATGATCAGTGCCAGAGCTTGGTCCGCATTGCCGGTAGTAAGTCGGACACGTTTCCAGTGAGGGTTGGACTCCGCCAAGGCTGCCCTTTGTCACCGATTCTGTTCATAACTTTTATGGACAGAATTTCTAGGCGCAGTCAAGGCGTTGAGGGGATCTGGTTTGGTGGCTGCAGGATTAGGTCTCTGCTTTTTGCAGATGATGTGGTCCTGATGGCTTCATCTGGCCAGGATCTTCAGCTCTCACTGGATCGGTTCGCAGCTGAGTGTGAAGCGACTGGGATGAGAATCAGCACCTCCAAGTCCGAGTCCATGGTTCTCGCCCGGAAAAGGGTGGAGTGCCATCTCCGGGTTGGGGAGGAGATCTTGCCCAAAGTGGAGGAGTTCAAGTACCTCGGAGTCTTGTTCACGAGTGAGGGAAGAGTGGATCGTGAGATCGACAGGCGGATCGGTGCGGCGTCTTCAGTAATGCGGACGCTGTATCGATCCGTTGTGGTGAAGAAGGAGCTGAGCCGGAAGGCAAAGCTCTCGATTTACCGGTCGATCTACGTTCCCATCCTCACCTATGGTCATGAGCTTTGGGTTATGACCGAAAGGACAAGATCACGGGTACAAGCGGCCGAAATGAGTTTCCTCCGCCGGGTGGCGGGGCTCTCCCTTAGAGATAGGGTGAGAAGCTCTGCCATCCGGGAGGAGCTCAAAGTAAAGCCGCTGCTCCTCCACATCGAGAGGAGCCAGATGAGGTGGTTCGGGCATCTGGTCAGGATGCCACCCGAACGCCTCCCTAGGGAGGTGTTTAGGGCACGTCCGACCGGTAGGAGGCCGCGGGGAAGACCCAGGACACGTTGGGAAGACTATGTCTCCCGGCTGGCCTGGGAACGCCTCGGGGTCCCACAGGAAGAGCTGGACGAAGTGGCTGGGGAGAGGGAAGTCTGGGCTTCCCTGCTTAGGCTGCTGCCCCCGCGACCCGACCTCGGATAAGCGGAAGAAGATGGATGGATGGATGAATGCACTTTGTGAAAGTTAAAGTATAGTATTTCCCATAGTTGTAGTGGGTATTAGGATTATCTTAGGGAGAACATGTCCCAAATTCCAAACCTCTGTTTTGAAGCATGTTAAAAAAAATAATGCACTTTGTGACTTCAATAATAAATATGGCAGTGCCATGTTGGCACTTTTTCCATAACTTGAGTTGAAGTTCTCTTATTTTGGAAAACCTTGCTACTTTGTTTAATGCATCCAGCGGGGCATCACAACAAAATTAGGCATAATAATGTGATAATTCCACAACTGTATATATCGGTATCGGTTGATATCGGAATCGGTAATTAAGAGTTGGATAATATCGGAATATCGGTTATCGGCAAAAAAGCCATTATCGGAAATCTCTAAAAAAAACACATAAAATCACAGACATTCCTTAGAGATTTTGATGGGTTTTTTCAATTATTGTCGGAAATAACAGTAATTCAAAAAGTAACATTGTAATAGTTCATTATAGCAAGTATAGCATCCTAACCATTCTTATAGTTAGTTCATTATAGCAAGTATATCATCCTGACCATTTAATCTTTATAGATTAGTTCATTATAGCAAGTATAGCATCCTAATCATCCTTATAAATTAGTTCATTATAGCTAGTATATCTTCCTAACCATCCTTATATATTTGTTCATTTTAGCAAGTATAGCAGCCTAACCATCCTTATAGTTTCCTTATAGATTTGTTCATTATAGCAAGTATAGCATCCTAACCATCCTTAAAGATTAGTTCATTATAGCAAGTATAGCATCCTAACCATCCTTATAGATTAGTTCATTATAGCCAGTATATCATCCTAACCATCCTTATATATTTGTTCATTTTAGCAAGTATAGCATCCTAACCATCCTTATAATTTCCTTATAGATTTGTTCATTTTAGCAAGTATAGCATCCTAACCATCCTTATACATTAGTTAATTATAGCAAGTATAGCATCCTAACCATCCTTATAGATTAGTTCATTATAGCAAGTATAGAAAGAATGGTTAGGATAATATACTTGCTATATTAATACAAAATGATAAATATAAACAAAACAAGTGTTATCATAATAAAAAAAATAATTAATTAATAATTGTATTATTAACATAAGACTAAGTTTGGGGGAAAATATTACTCTAAACCAGTTCTTCTCAAATAATGGGGTGGGCCCCCTAGGAGAGGTGGTGTGGTGCAGTGCTAGGGGCGACACATGTGATCCTGCTTTATCAGTATCTTGCTTCAAACCCCGCTTCAAAAAGCTGTGCACTCCAAAATGTGCTCATTGTAGCCATTAATCCTGAATTAAATTGGATTTAAAAAAAACCCGGAACAAATTGTTCTCTTAATTTTTGTTTTGTAGGTCAAAGTGTTTTATATTTTGTACTCCTGAGTTAATATTTTATTTTTCAGTATCAAATGGTTTAAGTCTGCCCAAAAATGTTGAAAGTTTAAACAAGGATTTTTTTAAATTGTATTTCAGGCAAATTAGATTATTTACAATCGCAGCAGTGTGTGTGTGTGTGTGTGTGTGTGTGTGTGTGTGTGTGTGTGTGTGTGTGTGCATGCGAGGGGGGTTCCTTCCTATTGGGGCTTAAAAGAAAATAGAAAATAGTTTGTTTTATTTCTTTTTATGGTTAATAGTAAAGCTGGTTAATTGTTGCATCCCTATGTGGGACCTCTCCAGTTGTTGAAAAATGCGGATATTGGACATTTAAATGAGAAGAGTTAATTTGTAAAGTACATATTTAAGAAATAATATAAACCTAAAAACAATGCAGAGTCATCTTTACCCTGTAGAGTGACGCTAGGTAGTGGTCAGTCTTTATGAGGAAAGGCTGGTTGACACCGGGATGATCCAGGTCATGAGTGGCGGCGGCGAGCAGTCCCAGCAAGATGTCATAGGAGGTCAAAGACTTGGCCAGCTGCATTCAGCGACAACACAACCATTCACTCACTATAAAGGCTAAACATTAATCATGTTGGTTTGATAAGAGTGTGTGAACCTTACCAAGGGCTCTTGCATGTAGCAGTACATGGCCTGCGTGACGTCGGCGGCGTGCACGGCGTTGTGGTAGGGGTTGTTGCTGTGGTAGTCCTCCTGGACCAGGACCAGGAACCGCCACAGTTTGACCATGTCCAGCTGGAAGAGCTCCACCAGGCCGTACTGGTTCAGCAGGTGGAAGGTCAGAGTGATCAGGCTGTTTCCTGCAACACAACACGGGCCAACAACATGTTAAACATTTGTGTGTGTGCAGGTTCATTTTTGAACCCTGGAGTGTGGAACACAACCGTTTTTAAAGATAGCAGTTGAATAAATGGAGACTTTGTTCTTCTGACATCTTACTTATCTCATCAAGGAAGTTGGCAAAAACTTCATGACAAACATTTTTTTTGTGGTTATGCTTTAGAAGAAGTTGTTGCACCAGTACCGGTAACTTCTAAAGGACAAACACACATGCATTGTAGCTTAAATTGTAAACTGTGTGTGTAGCTGCCAATAGGTGGCGCCATCAGGATACGGTCTTCAAAGTGGTGTATAAAGAGAGTATGGCCAACTGAGCAACAGGCGCCATGACTGCTACCAAGGACGTGTGCGGCTGTGCCCAGCAGGATGCATGCAATTGTTGTCGTTTTGACATTAATTTTTCTGAGAAAATAAACCAAAATAATACGTGTATTTATAGTTCTAAACATACTCAAACTCATTAACTTACAATAAAACATGCTTTTATTTTGTGAAACTATAACTTTGTGGCCGTATTTGACGCACTCTGCTGCTACATTCCTGCAGTGTTTTATGACCAGCAAGCACTTTAACGCGCACTCAACGGTGCAATAAACGTTTAAAAAAATACACAGAACCAAAAAAAATTACTTAACCTCATTTTGACAAATATTCATTAGCTTAGGACCAACAATCACAGAGAAATAGTGACTTTAGTGTGAAGTATGTCAACTGTGGTGGCTGCCTCCAATGTATTTGTAATCACTGTATGTGTCACTCATGATGTATTATTCTAACTGATCTTTTTGTAACATGTGAACAAGTGTACTTTTGTACTTATTTCCCCATATTTCTGCACAATAACTCAGATATGGCAACACCGGCGAGCAGGAGAGAATATGGAGTGATTTTTGGTCCAGAACATATTTTGTTTTATTCATTATTGACATATTGCTTGCCACATTGTTGCATATTTTTATGAGATTTTCAGTTCATCTTCTCATCTATTATTACACCCAAAATGTGGTTTCTTTTACTCTTTCAATGTCCGTCTATTTGTATTCGACTTTCTCTTCTGCTGTTACCAAATTGCATCATTTTAGTTTTACTGGGATTCAAAAATAGTTTGTTTTTGCCAAACCATCTCTTTAATGTGTTTATTTCTTCTGTTATTGGGCGGCATGGCGCGGTGGGTAGAGCAGCCGTGCCAGAAACTTGAGGGTTGCAGTTTTGCTCCCTGCCTCTTGCCATCCAAATCACTGCCGTTGTGTCTTTGGGCAGGACGGCAGTGACACTTCACCCTTGCCTCCAGTGCAGCTCACACTGGTAAATGAATGATGGGTGGTGGTCAGAGGGGCCGTAGGCGCAAACTGGTAGCCACGCTTCCGTCAGTCTACCCCAGAGCAGCTGTGGCTACAAATGTAGCTTACCACCACCAGGTGTGAATGTGTAGTGAATGAGGGGTTCTCACTTCTCTGTGACGCGCTTTGAGTGTCTAGAAAAGCGCTATATAAATGTAATCCATTATTATTATTATTTGTATTAGCGTGTGTGTTCTCTCCTGAACAAAACACAGACGTGTGTTTATCTGGCACAAGACGACGTGCCTCTCTAGTGTTGTTCGCGGACATTAACTTCCCATACTTGTCTTCAAGCGATGTAAAAGCTCAAAGTTAGTCGCAGTCATGGCGCCCTAAAATCACGTGAGTGCCTTTTGACCAATCATTGAGAAGATCGACTGAAACCGAGTTGCCCATTCCGTCTTTATACAAGACTGACTGTTTTTATGCGTCACTTCCAAGTTTCAAACGTTTTACATACCGTTTGTCAACCTGTCGAAGAGGAAAATGTCAAAATTCCAGTTCCCGACTTTTTCCAGCATGCACTACAAAACAAGAGAGCAGCATGATGAGCAAAGATTGTATACTGAAGAGAAGTTTTGCTCTTATTGTCAAAGTGTGTCGTACTCGGGCCTGTCCAGTGTAGTCTTCATCAAGGATGGGGAGGGGGATCTGCTGGGGGGCTCCCCGCAGCAGGCGGGATGAGTGCAGGTACCTCTGGAGGCTGAGCAGTCTGCGGACCCTCCTCTCGGGGGCGGAGCTTGCTGGCGTGGCACCGCAGCCGAGACGAGCTGTGCGAAACACACACGCACACAAACACAAAATATAGAGTAGGATTGTGTTATTGTGCAAGGACTGTTGGCAAAATCTGCGAACTCGTCGGGGGGTCGGGGGTCACACGGGTCAGCGACACACAAAAGGTGCTGACAAAGCCACCCACTTGTTCAGCTTTTTTGTCTGCAGCAAACCTGCTTTGTCAGTATTCTCTCGCACACGCATACAAAAGCAGCATGTCTGAATCAACTGTGGCTGCAAGCTGGAAACACAGCAGCATGAGGTGGGGCGCACACACACACACGCACGCACGCACGCACACACGCAAGCACACACGCACACACACACACACACAAACAGACATACAATGTGTCTGTGTAGGCATGTGATGTAATTGACAAAGTGTTAATGGGGTAAAAAAAAAGCACACCTTTGGCTTTATCATGAGTGTGTGAAGGGGGGCGGCACAAGGTGGGACACCATCTGGAAGTGGTGGTGGCGGCGGAGGCTTGTACTCACTGTGAAGGTTTCGGAAGTCGATGCCCAAATATGGGTGGGAGCTTCGTTGTTCCGGTTCAAATCCAACCTGACTTCTCACTCTCACATCTCCTGGAAGAAATTGGCACTTATTTCTTCAAGGCTGATGCACTTCCAACAGAAACGTGTGTGTGTGTGTGTGTGTGTGTGTGTGTGTGTGTGTGTGTGTGTGTGTGCGTAGATGGTCAAATTATTAGGCACATATAGACTTGACGTGAAGAGCCACAATGATGAGCGATACCACAGGGCAGGCGAACAAAGCACAACAATAACACTTTCTTAGAAATGTAAATGAAGTAGAGAAGCAGAAGGTAAGACTTTTTTTTTTTTTTGAGTACCAATGTCAAATTCTCTATCATTTCCCCATGCATGATTAACTCATAGCATACAGCACCAGACAAAGATGATATTATTTTGCCGCATATAGATGCGCTTTCTTGTTTAACTTCACTGTAAACAACAGCTTTACAGATGCCACTTCTGCTGTGTGGCGGGTGGTGTGTGTTTTGGTAAAGACGGCTAATGCAATATAAAAGGTATGAATAGATGGCAAAATATTGGCACAACATTTGTAAAAGTGCTACCGGGAATGAATGGAGGCACGGCATCTATTGGATGAAATACATCCTCTGACATGTTTGAAGTTAGATCAGGTGTCTGCACCTTTACTACCATCCATCCATCCATTTTCTACCGCTTATTCCCTTTGGGGTCACCTTTACTACCAAAAAAGCCATTTTGCTGCCTCTTCCACTAAAGGAAAATAGTACACAGTCCGACAATGTAACACAGCTTATTAACGTTTAAAAGCTTTCATCTTTTTCATTTTTACAGGAACGACAATTTGTCCATGTGAAATTAAACTTTTTCATGTTTGCTTTTCTTCTTTGGCAAGTATTCATGGTTAGCTCACCCAAGGGGTTGAACGAACACTCAAGAAGCTGAAGTAAACATACAGGCTTCCAGTCTCTTTTACTTGCCTCCAGTGTGCCTCAGGATTCTGCCTGTTTACATGCATGGCCTCACAGACATTCAGATATTATATAACTCTTTTTAAAAATGCTAACTTTTCTCACTTTGGAGATAAAAACAAGTCAGAGAGCTACAACAGAGCTCCAGAGCCGCGGGTTGCAGTCCCCTGAGTTACCGGTATATGATAAAATTAAGTAAAATTAAAATGTTTTTTATTTGTTTTTGACTATGTGTAAAATAATAGACAAAAATGTGATAATTGTCATATTTGGATGATAATCTCACCCTCTGTATGATCAATAATTCCAAAAAGCCCATAAGGCTACGTCCTGCACTGATGTGCTTTGTCCCACGTTCCTCTTTACAGCCACGTGGGGCGCTGCTCTGCTCCCCCCCATATGGTTTATTTTTTAAAGATGCAATTGCTTTATAAACTATACTAAACATGGCCAGTGGTCTTTTTTTTAACTGTAGCTGATGAGTAATGTTAAATCGGTTATGTAAAACAATTTTCCTCAAAATATGATAATTCTAAGCTTCATGTATGATCATTTGTAATTTACTATCTGGCAACAAGGTAAAGCCTATTTCCTGGTTTATACTTCCATCATACATTCAAATCTCCTTAAAATGGAGGAAATAAATGGAGCTGAACCCTCATGGAAGCTGCAAACACAATAAAGAAGGTTTTTGTTTTGTGTTAAAACAAACTGCACTATTCCGGCTTCACACGGTAGACAGAACAGCCCCCCTACCCGCATCCCAAACCACTCAGTCATGTTTGATTGAGCAAATAAACCCTCTTAAACCGAGGCCTGAGAAGTGGATTGGGACTTTGGTGCTCTATCCCCTTATTGTGGTAAACCCCCACCATTGTGGCAGTAAAAGGAGAACAAGCCAAAGATGTGATTTTTGGAAACTCAGACATGCGTGGTATTACTATTGTGTGTATGAAATGTTTCCCATGTGCCACACACACACACACACACACACACACACACACACACACACACACACACACACACACACACACACACACACACACACACACACACACACACACACACACACACACACACACACACACACACACACACACACACACACACACACACACACACACACACACACACACACACACACACACACACACACACACACACACACACACACACACACACACACACACACACACACACACACACACACACACACACACACACACACACACAGAAGAGGAGAGGAGAGGAGAGGACAAACAAAAAGCTAGGCATGCAATGTAACCAGCTTTGCTTTTAGGACACAAAAAGGTGATCTTAAACCAGGGGTACTCACAGTAGGGCCCAGGGGCAAAATTAGGTTTTCTTTGGCCCTCCAAAGGGTGGCTTACCAAATACCTATTAATACTGACCTCTTTCAAGCTCACTAGGGGTGTCCCGATCCGATATTGATATCGAATATCTGGCTGATATTCACAAAAAAACATGCTTCCATCTAATTTGTAAGTCCAAATACAAGCAGTCCTACTTGTGCAAAGATCGACACTCAGTCTTTTCTTGTATTTTAGTGAAGTCAGTTACAAAATGTAGCAAAAAAAGGGCTACTAGGAGTTAGCAGCTACACAATAGCTAAGCACACAAGTTAAACATACGTAATACATGTCCTTAACTGCACAATATTGCAGTCTAAAACATGACATTTGTCAATACAAACAAGTATCAAACAATTATAGTTGCATATTAATCACACATACAAAGTTAAAAAGCGTCCAGTAACAACACTGTCTGCATCATTCTATGTATTATTGTAGCCACTTGATGTCACCAAAAAACAATTAGCTATTACCATCCCACTTCAACTTAGACATTCCAGAATGTTAATAATAAACAGCATAGCTTTTTTCATAGCTACAATTATTCTCTGGCTAATTTTACTTGATTGACAAAAAAAAAAAAAAAAAATATTCCTGCTAATATTGTATGGGATTAATATCGGTACCTGCCAATACTCTAGGTTCCAATGTCGGTATTGCACCGGGACACCCCTAAAGCTCACACAAACTTTATTTGTGGAAGAAGGTTTATTATTTACATTTAGGCATTTGTGTTTAACACTTAAAATCACTGGTTGGTCCGTGGCCCATTGGCACATTATCACTTTGGCCCTTGGAGGCAAAACATTTGGGCACCCTTGTCTTAAACCCAGATATGACTATAAATGCGTTACTAAAAATGAGTCGTATCCGGGTGTACCTCATCATTAGAAAGTGGTGTGTTTCCAGCATAGCACTTGTGATTGTGTAACATGTGCAATCACTCACATTTATACATTCATACATGTGTGGCCCCCCAAGCAGCAAACAGCTCTTTGAATACGACACAAAATAACAGAAACTAAGAGGTACAACCCAAGCTATTGTGTAAAGATGCTCAACAATTGTCATCATGAAGGAATGTGTGTCTAATCTGCGGCGCTGCACGTGTGAATCATAAGTCCAACACAACAATTCATGCAGCCCGAGGCCATGAATTCATGCGTGCGTGCGTGCATCAGACCCATCTGCACGACGCATGTGCCCGGCCTCGGCACGTGCGCGCACTTGACTACGTGATTACTGCACATTTGGAGCGTTGCAAGGCTTTTCGCTCCCATCCACAGTGCATTAGAGGCGTGGATGTAGGTCATGTCATCCCCAAGCGATGTGCTTCAACATGGCGGGCTGAACCCATGCCTGCATTAGCGTGCCTCTGCTCACACTCAGCTTTAATACAGCGCGTCCACAAAGACAGATGCTTTGTGCTGGTGACGTATGAAAGCACGTCATCATACTTGCTGGCCCCAGCCAAGCGATTATGAAAGCTACACACACACACACGCACGCACACACACGAAGCAGCTGTTGACTCACAAGCATCAACCACTGGAAGGTAAACATACAAGAGAAGATTAAGCAAAGCCATTCAGAGTTCCTTTGTTTCACCATCAGATATTAGACACAAATGTTGTGACGCTTTTGTGTCTTTTGTTGCTTGCAAACACCATACCATCTATGAAAATACCTGAAAAAATAGATACCATATTTACTCATGTTACGGCCAAACCCAGAAATTCTATTAACTCACCCGCAGAAAGAACAATGCATTTGTTTAGATTTAGGTATTTATAAGAAGGAATACATTCTTAAAAAAAGATATCAAATAATCTTTAGATTTTAAATAAAAGGTACTAAGATTATACTTCATTACTCTATTAATTTCTTCATTGTGTGGGGAAGAAATGGAGGCGTCTATTTTAGGTACGGCGTCCATTTGTTCAGGTTGACAACGATTATAAAGCAGAAGAATTGAGGAAAAATTGTATGTATCAAACATTCCACTATGCTAAATGCAAGTTGGTCAACTACATAAAACAAAAGGTATTTATTAGCGGGGAGGCACTTACTTGTATGAATGATTTCTAAAATTGATATCAAATAATCTAATATGTTCTAATACTGTTTACAAAAGCAATTAATACATAACAATGACTTTTTTTTTCTCTGAATAGGGGAGAAATGGAGTTGTCTATTTGAGGTGTGCCGTTTTATGTTCATGCTGATGATGATGTTGGAGTGGAGAAAACTAATGAAAAATACAACTTTCAAAGATGCTAAATGGAATTTACCATACTTAACTCCAAACAATACCAGCCATTAATTTAGGGCAAGGTATTTATTGGTAGGCAGGCCCTTTTTTGTAGGAATGCATTTTCAAATTGATATAGAATAATACATATTATTGTATTACCTTTTTCAAAATGTACATGATTCATAATAACCACCAGTTATATTTTCTCTGAGCGAAATGAAAAAGTGTCTAGTTGAGGTGCGGCGTTCATATCTTTAGGTTGACGATGCTAACCCGTTGTTTGAACGGAGGCCACTAATTGAGGAATTATGATGTCTACCTACAGTATATACATTTTCACAATATTGGCCCTTGTGTGTGAATGTGAATGTTATCTGTCTATCAGCGGCGTGGCGATGTTGGTAGAGTGGCCGTGCCAGCAATCGGAGGGTTGCTGGTTACTGGGGTTCAATCCCCACCTTCTACCATCCTAGTCACGTCCGTTGTGTCCTTGGGCAAGACACTTCACCCCTTGCTCCTGATGGCTGCTGGTTAGCGCCTTGCATGGTAGCTCCCGCGAATGTGTGTGTGAATGGATGAATGTGGAAATACTGTCAAAGCGCTTTGAGTACTTTGAAGGTAGAAAAGCGCTATACAAGTATAACCCATTTATCATTTATTTATCAGATGAGGTGGCGACTTGTCCAGGGTGTACCCCGCCTTCCGCCCAAGTGTAGCTGGGATAAGCTACAGCACCCCCCGCGACCCCGAAAGGGACAAGCGGTAGAAAATGGATGGATGGATAATTATTTGGCCAATTACATAAAACAAAGGGGAGGATCCAATTTGTAGGAATGCATTTATAAAATGATCTCAAATTATCTTAGATCTTTAAAAGTAGGAACAGGAAACATAGGCGGTGGAGAAACAGAGGTGTCTATTTGAGGTACGGTGTTTACATGTTCAGGTTGATGATGTTAACCCAGTGTTAGAGCGGACAAAACTGGTGTCGAGTTAAAACTTTCCTCGATATAATGGGGACGGCGTGGCGAAATTGGTAGAGTGGCCGTGCCAGCAATCGGAGGGTTGCTGGTTACTGGGGTTCAATCCCCACCTTCTACCATCCTAGTCACGTCCGTTGTGTCCTTGGGCAAGACACTTCACCCCTTGCTCCTGATGGGTGCTGGTTAATGGGTGAATGTGGAAATACTGTCAAAGCGCTTTGAGTACCTTGAAGGTAGAAAAGCGCTATACAAGTATAACCCATTTATTATTATTCATTTATAATATCTGCTTTCAAAGGAAATAACATCAAACAAAATGAAGACCTTTTTTTTCTCTGCCTATTTGAGGTGCGGTGTTTGTATGTTCAGGTTGACAAACTAAGCATTTAGGGCCACAACCACTTGGAGGGGCCACATGACTATGGCAACCGGTCACTTCAGTAGCAACGGGGGCGGTATGGCGTAGTGGGTAGAGCGGCCGTGCCAGAAACCTAAGGGTTGCACGTTCGCTCCCCGCCTCTTGACATCCAAATCGCTTCCGTTGTGTCCTTGGGGAGGACACTTCATCTTTGCCCCCGGTGCCGCTCACACTGGTGAATGAATATTGAATGAATGATAGGTGGTGGTCGGAGGGGCCGTAGGCGCAAACTGGCAGCCTCGCTTCCGTCAGTCTACCCCAGGGCAGCTGTGGCTACAAATGTAGCTTCCCACCACCAGGTGTGAATGAAAGATGGGTTTCCACTTCTCTGTGAGCGCTTTGAGTATCTAACAATAGAAAAGCGAGATATAAAATCTAATCCATTATTATTATTATTATGTGTCTTCATCAATGTGGTCTTCACGCTAGGCAGGTGTTAATTTGTTCTACTTTTGTACTTTGATGGACTGAATTACCATATGTATACATTTATACTAAACTTCGGTTCGGCAGCATAGTTGCCTTGTCCATTCCAAAGCCCAAAGAGATAATCGCTAATTTAGCATTGCTTTGAACGCCGTAATTGCGTAATTGTGACAGAATTACAGCCGTATTTCTAAAACGACCACGCAATTTAAGTTTATATTGTTGCTGAATTTTCTTCCTCCAAGGTAGAGCGTCTAAAAAAAAGACTTGTTTTTAATAGTTGTTGCCAATTTATTGTGTTTTGTTTACTTTTTCAATTAATGCCGAAGACATTATCTGACTATTGACCATATTGGATTGAACTGAACTAAAGTTGTCAATGTAGTCTTTTTGTTTACTGCTCATCATGCACGTTTATTTATAGTACCGGTAACTAAAAATCTTTACAAAACTTGTAAAATACTAATTATACATTATTTCTTAGTATACATGTTATGAACAAACTCAAACAGCATTTTTGTTGGTTGTTTCCTTTATGCATATTAAAAACTGAAATGAGGATACAAACAAAATCTTGTGTCGGGCCACAAAAAGCCTAATGTGGCAGATGTCCGCCAAGGACCATATATACTAACATTCTTGGATTAGGCTACATATTTCATATGTATTTGACATTAAATTTTTAAACGTAGCTGTTACTTTCATCTGTCTGTAATGTATACCCGTTCAATATTTTATTTTAAAATACTGTTTTTTTTAGTATAGGTAGGATGGTGGTAACTGCAGGCATGGTAAAAAACACAACTTTCTTGGATGACTCCAACCATGTCATGACTACAAGCGGTCTTCAGGTGAAAAAAGCCAACACACACTTATTTCAACCTGCCTCTTCATCCTCTATTTAACCTGCTTTTGTGTTTACTTTTGCAAAATGACACAGTAAAATCACAGTATGCACAAACACAAATGAGCATATGAACATAAATGCTGACTTATCTGTGGTAAAATACAATCAAAGAGAACCAATTGAACTCCACATAAGCCTATTGTGATGAAGAGATTACAAGGGGTTTATTGGACATGCGCTTTAAAGATGCATCTTTCCATAATCTCACTCAACCAACCTCCCCACCGAATGCTGAGCCAACCTTTTCCCCACCTCGCTGCGTTTACAGGCCAAAAGTGTGTTTGTTTTTGTGTACACCAACACTTACCCAGCATACGGATGTACAGTGCGGTCTGGTCCGAGCTGTCATAGGAGATGGCCCCGCGTCTCTGCATAAACACAGAAACAAAAGACAATTAAGCCAGTTGTAAAAGAAAACACTCTCAATGTGTCCAGTTTAGAGGTTAATAACAAGTTGGGTGGCGGTGTTGCGACAGTTGGGGTGTAATCTCCTGTGTGTGTGTCTGTATGTACATAAACACTGATAAACGCGTTGCAAGACCGTATCATCTGCCTAATACCTCACTCACACCACAGTTATCAGCCATGAGAGTCCAAACGTGACATAGGCATGCCTCCTGAAAACAGGCACTTCAATAAAACGCAGTATACCAACATTAAAATGTACTACATTAATCAAAATGGACATTTTAGTGATGTTATACCAGTAGTGTGTGCCCACAGTATGGTTGGGGGTTATGGCTGAAAACTATATCACAAAATGTGTTTTTAATTTGGTAGATATCGATAATTATTGATACTTTTTATGATCTATAGAAAACATGGACCACAAGAAAAATATTTTAAATGTTAACACTTTTATTTCAAATGTAACCTTCCTCTGATTATACAGTAATCCCCTTAGATATCAAGGCAGAAAGGAAAGGAAATGTCAACACTAAAACAATTAATGTAAACATAATTCTAAAATCAGAATAACCACCTAATAATAACCTCTTTAAACTAAGGTGCAAAAATAAGGAATATGTAAGAAATGCTTAATAAAGTGTAACAAAATAGTGCAAAGTGAGAAAATGTAAACTTAGAAAAACCTGAAAATAACTTTTTGCACTTTACTGCCAGGAAGTTACGTGGTCTGTGTAACATTTAATTTGGTCTGTTATTTAAGTATGGAAATGAATTTATGTTATGCAATAAGTATTCCGGAAGGCGGGGTTGGACCAAATTCCATCCATCTTCTTCTGCTTATCCGAAGTTGGGTCGCAGCCTAAGCAGAGAAGCCCTGACTTCCCCTCTCCCCAGATACTTTGTCCAGCTTTTTCCAGGTTATCCCGAGGCCTTCCCAGGCCAGCCGAGAGGCAAAGTCTTCACAACGTGTCCAGGGTCTTCCCCGTGGCCTCCTACCGGTCGAACGTGCCCTAAACACCTCCACAGGGAGGCGTTCAAATGGCATCCTGACCAGATGCCCGAATCACCTCATCTGGCTCCTCCTGATGTGGAGGAGCAACGGCTTTACTTTGAGCTCCACCCGAATGACAGAGCTTCTCACCTTATCTCTAAGAGAGAGCCCTGCTACCCGACGGAGGAAACTCATTTTGGCCGCTTGTACCTGTGATCCTGTCCTTTCGGTCATAACCCAAAGCTCATGACCAAAGGTGAGGATAGGGACCTAGATCAACCGGTAAATTGAGAGCTTTGCCTTTCGGCTTAGCTCCTTCTTCACCAAGACAAACCGATACAGGATTTGCATCAAGTGGTTTCAGTGCACATACAGTGTATGTAGAAAATGGTTTCACTGCACAATAGCGTTTCTTGAACACAGCTCATGAGCATAAAGGTTCCCAGTATTGCTTACTAAAATCACTTTTAAACTCCCTAAATTCCAGCACCAAGGCTAGATTTTGCACAATACACTTCCAATATGGTTGAAAAATACAATATTATGGGACCCTAAAGATAATACATGAATAATTTGTGGTACTTTCCAAGCAGATTTAGCCCAGTCACAAAAGTTTCTGTTCCCTTTTACAGCCTCCCTGTCTGAAAGTACAGTCTGTGAAGTTTCATTTTACGTAAGAGTCAGCATGCTCCTGTTGACCTTGTCACAGGAACACGACGCCAGACCCGGATGGCTGCGTTATTGCATGTGTTGCAGCGTCTCGCGCTAATGGCATCGTTCGGTAGCGGCTGAGTCACAAGCGCGGACACACGAGGCAGTCGTGGCAACTGTGGTGAGCGGATATTTGCTCTGTCAACACACACCTGCTGGGAAGGGATGTGGGGCTACACTCAAGGGCCGTCTCCACTCGCCCAGACTGTCCTCCAGGCTGACCTGCCCTCTTCTGGGGGATCCCCCAAGTGTAGGGTTTCCCCTTCCACAGAAAGCCTGCATGACTGGACACTTGACTAAGCAGGCGCTTGCCGATTGGCTGATGATTGAGCTGCAAGGCTTCTGTTAGCCACCCCATGGGGACAAAAATAAACAGCTACAAAAGTCTAGTTGTCCCATCAGTCGTATGCTGTGCAGTGCACTAATTGATATACACACAAGGACATTGTTACAGTTTATGATATGTTAACGTCAGTGACCTGCAGTCACTAGAGGCAGGTGAGGCAGGGCCTCACCTGCCATCATGGAAAGAAAAAAAATGTAAAAATATATTTTTTTAATTAAATTGTTATCTGTATCCAGTGATTATACTATAAAGTTATTTTCCATTTAACTTCACTCATTTTAGATTATTTTTATTTAAAATCGCTGAATTTTCACATATGCCGTTCAAATACTGAGAAGAGACGGTGCGGTGAACAGCAGCCAGTTGAGGCACGTCACTGCGTTGTGCCTCACCATGGATTGCGGACTCGGCTAACTGCTGGCCTGCTGTGCAGTGAGACCGTATTGCTATATGAATTATATTATACATTTCCATAGTTTAGTTAGCTGAGGTATATAATGTACAGTGTATTTTGTCAACAACTGCAAAAGACGCACTGGCTGAGGCTCGCCTCCTGCACCCCCGCCGTAGAATGCACGGCAACCCCTGACGGGAGTGTTATATCAACTAAAGCCCACACTTAAACTTTCCACGTGCAAGATTGAATCTATTTAAAAAAGTTATTTAATAAGAAGCCAAAAAGTGCAAAAACAATAATGTTCGTGTTGGAGGAGTTGTGAATGACTGCAGGGCCACAACATTAGGTACACCTGCAGACCGCAGGTGTACCTAATTCACAACTCCTCCAACACGAACATTATTGTTTTTGCACTTTTTGGCTTCTTATTAAATAACTTTTGTAACCTATTTTTATGGGCTTTCCTCTTTGTGATGTTAAGTTCCTGTTATGCGCTGTTATACAGTATATGCCTTGAGCTCTTATTTTGAAGGCGCTAAGGGCGGAAGTGATGACACGTTGGAGTTGAGCGGAAGTTTTTGAAAGAACGTAAATAAAGTGGTCTTCGTGTAAACTGGAGCCTCCGTGTTTGTTATTTTGTAGTTTCATACAGTATTGGCGACATTTATAAACCCTCGGTTACACTTTTTTAAATAGATTCAATCTTGCACGTGGAAAGTTTAAGTGAGGGCTTTAGTTGATATAACACTCTCGTCAGGGGGTGCATTAGTGCAGCACAACAGCGGCTCATGGACTTATTTTATAAGTAAAGGTAAGACCATAATAACATTTTTTTTTTAATTAAATGTGCTTTTTTGTGTGCTACAGTTTGTATGTGTAAAGTTAAAGTTAAGTTAAAGTACCAATGATTGTCACACACACACTAGGTGTAATGAAATTTGTCCTCTGCATTTGACCCATCCCCTTGATCACCCCCTGGGAGGTGAGGGGAGCAGTGGGCAGCAGCGGCGCCGCGCCCGGGAATGATTTTTGGTGATTTAATAACCCCCAATTCCAACCCTTGATGCTGAGTGCCAAGCAGGGAAGAATGCTGGTATGAGCTTTTAAACATAACCCGTTAACTGCTGCCAATCAAATGGTGAATAAGATACTCTTTAGGGTTCATATGTTTGTAAATCTGACTGTGATGAAGTCAGTGCCTCACCAGCCATGAACCTCACCGCACGTCACTGGTTAACGTCAAACATAGTAAAACTAAATAAGTATTATCACCCGCTGGCATGCATATTACAGATTTTTTTTTTCCAATATCCAAGATTACAGGTATAATTTCGATTAAAAAAAACATTTGCATTTTAAATCGTGATTTTTCCACCATTCTAGGTTGCTGTTCTATGTAAATGACACAGACCTAGGCCTGGACCATAACAATTTTTGCTGGATAATATATTGTGCCACAAATTATTGCAGATAAACAATGTTATTGTCAGCATTATTTTAAGACCAATTTAAGCGCTAATGCGCAAATAACCCATTCAAACGCAATACATTTACTTACGAACCAAAAAAAACACCACAGAGCAGAAGCCAACAACACCAACTATGAGCACGACAAGAAGCCGTCAACGGGGCAATACACCTTTACCAGAGGTGGAACCGGACTTAAAAGAGTTAGTAAGAACTCTACAAAACAATATTAATAAGACACAAAGCAATGTTGACAATCTCCAGGAACAGATGATCAACGGTGTACAAAAAAATGCTGCAGATATTCAAGAACAGATAATCAAAGACAGAAAAGAATATCGTAATGATATGATGGAATTTAGAAAGTTCAGAGAAAAAAATGAAGATTCTCTGTGAAGACAAAGCATTAAAACGGGAGGGGGAGAAGCTGAAAGAGGAGAATGCAACATTGCGAAAGACTAGCAGCAAGACAACAACCATTGGGACAACAGTAGTGTTGTGGAGAACATTAAAATGGAGTTAGAAACATTGCAGCGACACCCCGCGACCCCGAAAGGAATAAGCGGTAGAAAAGGGATGGATAGAAACATTGCGGCAACAGTTGCAACTAAATAACACTGATTTGAAGAACTCCAGGGAGGAGTCGGCTGCATTGAGACAATGAGCTCAATGCCAGACATTAAGATATCCCCAATCTGGGGAATATCAGTGTTTTGGAAAACATCAAAGAGGAAGTGGATCAGTTTAAACGACAAAATGACATCACCATTGCAGGGCTACGCATCAATCCTTGATCCTATGCAAGAGCAGTTGACAACAGAGGATAACCAGAGGAAATGGACGCTGCTTCGACAGAGCAACAAGTGGTCAACTTTCTGCAATCAAAAGGAATTGATGTCGATATTAACACCATTTCACTGAATATAGGAGGCAACACCACGTGTTACAAAAAAGATCAATTAGAATAATACATAATGTTGGATATAGAGAACATACAAACACTTTATTCAATGAATCGAAAATATTGAAATTCAACGATTTGGTGCATTTGCAAACAGCTAAAATGGTGTACAAAGCAAACTATAACTTGCTACCCAAGAATGTATGATTCTTCTCAACAAAAGAAGAGAAATATAACTTTAGAGGAAAATCTAATTCAAAACATTTGTATCCACGTACAACACTTAAAACCTTCAGCATATCTGTATGTGGAATTAAATTCTGGAATTGATTGCACAAAGAAATCAAACAAAGCAACAACATTTAAGGGACTGTTCAAACTACAACTGATCATAAAGTACAAAGAACAATAATTATGATGAACATCTTTCACCTTTTTTTTAATATAATGATTTATGCGATGAGGTGGCAACTTGTCCATGGTGTACCCCGCCTACCGCCCGAATGCAGCTGAGATAGGCTCAAGCACCCCCCGCCACCCCGAAAGGGATAAGCGGTGGGAAATGGATGGATGGATGAAAGGATGGATTATTTATTTATTTAATATTTGTTTACTTACTTACGGTATATTATTTATTTATTCACTGTTCTGTTACAAAAAGACAAAAAGGAAATGGGATACAATTGATATAATAAATAAATAAGAGCTGCTTCTTCTACTCCTTTTCGGACGTGCTGTAACGAAACAACTGGAAATATGTGACGCATAACATTGTATCGTATGCTGAAAACTGAAACTGAACTGAACTGCAATTAAAGATGCCTTTTGCAACTTCCTTGCAGCACATTTAAGCCGTGTAAATTAACATCCCAGTCTGAATTAGTTGATCAAAATAGTATACCCAGAAATCTTTTTTATTTGATCTAAATCAGGATACAATTTTTAAAAAATGAACGGTTTTATTTAATAACAAACATCATAGTAGGAATGCAAATGATGAATATGTTTTGAAATGGATGATTGATTTAAACATTTTAGAAAAAGACATGTCATGGAATGATATTTGGAAAAATGCCATTAAGCCCTTTCAATGCAATAAAAATAGGCTGAGTCATTTAACACCTTGCACAGATTGTATTTTACACCCTCACAGTTGTTAAAAACGGGTACATCAGATAACAAGTTAAGTATAAAATGTCAAGCAGCTGAAGAAACTATTATTTATTTACTGTGGGAATGTCAGAAAATACGAGTTGTGGTCTGTTGTGAGAATTGCCATGGTTGTCCATCCTCGGCCACTGTAGGTCATGTGAGGTGCATGCATCACGAGAGTTGCTAATGTTAGCCAAGCTAGCTCATGTGTGTTTAACGGGAGAACACTGAAATAAATGAGTTATGTATGCCATTTAAGGCCATAATTTTCGCAAAATCCATTTAATGACTTTTAATGATTGTAACTAGGGCTGGGCGATATGGCCTTTTTTTAATATCGCGATATTTTAAGGCCATATCGCGATAGACGAGATATATCTCGATATTTTGCCTTAGCCTTGAATGAACACTTGATGCATATAATCACAGCAGTATGATGATTCTATGTGTCTACATTAAAACATTCTTCTTCATACTGCATTAATATATGCTACTTTAAAACTTTCATGCAGAGAAGGAAATCACAACTAAAAAAAAAAAAAATCACTTTTTTTTTTTCATACGGTGTTGATCTGGAAATGTTTGCCTCAGCATTTTGATGGTGTGGGCGTGTGGCACCGAACGGAGATGTTGACATGCGGAGTAAGCATTCTTCATTCTCTAGCAGGTGACTTTTCAAATGATGCTACATATTAGCAGTAATGCTACTTTTTATAGCAACGCTTTTGCCCCACACTTGACAAATTACGGTTGTCTGTTCGACATATTCCCACTTGAAGCCAAACCACCGCCAGACGATGGACGCCCTGCTGTTTTTGGGAGGAATTAATTATTCCTTCATTTGTTACCAGATTCGCACCTTCTCTCTCTCGTATTACCACTCGCACGGCTGCGCTAGCATCACAGCTAACGTTACCCATGCTGCTACCTCTTTGCTGCGCGAGGGTGTATACGTATGTGACGTATGTCGTGACAGTAGGTGACATGTGTAAGAAGGTGCAACAGCTAAAAGCAACTGCGTGAGAACGTATACTCGAATATCACAATATAGTCATTTTCTATATCGCACAGAGACAAACCCGCGATATATCGCGTATATCGACATATCGCCCAGTCCTAATTGTAACCCATGAATAAACTGTAATTGGAAGGTCAAGAACTTTAAAATATCCTAAAAAAGTAAACTAGACAAAAAAAAAATACCATTAATCTCTTAGCAAAAATTTTAATAAATACACATTGAAAATAAGTTTTTCCTAACGGGAGGTGGGGTTTTTTTGCCATCACTTTCCAACATATTTGGCATACTTGCTCGATCGTACATGTTGATGGGCTCATTTTGCTCACTTGTTTTAAGATGAAATATTTCCACACAGAGACATTTGGCTTTGCAATCATCCTTTTCCTCCTAATTGCCTCCCTGCTTGGCACTCAGCATCCAGGGTTGGAATTGGGGGTTAAATCGCCAAAATGATTGCCGAGCACGGCCACCGCTGCTGCTCACTGCTCTCCTCACCTCCCAGGAGGTGGAACAAGCGGATGGGTCAAATGCAGAGGGTATTTTCACCACACCAAGTGTGTGTGTGACTATCAATGGAACTTTATCTTTAACTTTAATTGTTGTTAGCTTGCAGTGCTTCTCACAAGTTAGTAGCGACTTGCGAGTAGCGAGGCGCTCTCTCAGTGTGTATCCTGAGTGTGTAACCAAGCGGTGCCGCCTCCACTGACCAAGACAAAGACAAAGATTGTGGATGACTGACAAGATGGTTCACTCTATTCATTCAAATTCCCCCTTTCGAAGTTGTACCACAGCCGTAAAAGGGGCGGATGGTGAGATAGGGGTGGTAAGTTTCCTAATTTCTCCTACCCTATTGTGTTGAAAACATGTGTCACTGCACGACAAGAAGTAGGAAACATTCGGTATTAGTATAGTACCGCGATACTAATGAATCATATTCGGTACCATACCGCCTCTGAAAAGTACCAATGTATGATCCTGTGACTACTTGGTATCAGATTGATACCCAAATTTGTGGTATCATCCAAAACTAATGTAAAGTATCAAACAACAGAAGAATAAGTGATTATTACATTTTAAGTGTAGATAGAACATGTTAAAAGAGAAAGTAAGCAGATATTAACAGTAAATGAACAAGTAGATTAATAATTCATTTTCTACCACTTGTCCTTAATATATTTAACAAAATAATAGAATGGAAAATGACGCAATATGTTACTGCATACGTCAGCAGCTAAATTAGGAGCCTTTGTGTGCTTACTTACTAATAAAAGACAAGTTGTCTTGTATGTTCACTATTTTATTTAAGGACAAACTTCCAATAATGAACATGTTTAATGTACTGTAAGATTTTTTGTTAAAATAAAGCCCATAATGTAATTTTTTGTGGTCCCCTTTTTTTTTAGAAAAGTACCGAAAAGTATCGAAATAATTTTGGTACCGGTGCAAGTACCAAAATATTGGTATCGGGACAATACTATTCGGTACACATTAAAATTGGGAGAACGTGGTGCAAACATCCATTATGGTAAGGCAGTGTATCCGTCCACCTTCAGGTAGCATTTAATGGTTAAGCCCGAACACAAAGACAACATGCTCATATACTCATTACCTCAAGTCCTGAGGATTAGTGAAAGTCTCCTTCACACCCTCGGACAAGGTGTGTCCTCTGAAAACACAACAGAGGTCAGCATACAGCTAATATTTCACCAACGAGCAAACAGCTCTACTCGGGGTGGGTCATCTGCGACGGCGTATTTTAGTGTCAACAAGCCTCCGTGTTTACACACAGCACAACCGCTGGGTGTGAACATTGTGTAGATTGGGTGCAACTGCGAGCATGTCTTAGCTGTATGTGAAGTGACGTCGGGACAATGTGGTTTTGAGTGACGCAAATGTTACAAATGGGATCGCTGCAACCACAAAAATAAACAATGTTAACATTTTGTTTTAGCAGGTCGTCAACTTCAGTTAAGATACAATTACATAATACAAGCATGTGTACACTGAGAACACACATTCTGTGTTTGTGGACATTTTGTTCTGTCCGTGCATCCATATTTCAAAAAGTAGGTATTCAAAACAAAGCGCATCAATGTACTGTTTGGACAAGGTGGTGCTGTGCCTGTACTAATAGTGGTTACACAAAAGGTGTGGCGCCACGGTGGTTTAACATCTGAAAGTCTCTCTCTGGCTGAAGACAGTGGAGATAATATCGGCTTGTAGCTTGGGAATCAGCTGATTAAGGCGTGTGAAAAGTTTCCCTCATGAATATCAGGACAAAATGCCAAGGAGAATAACAAACATGCTGGATGTCCTCCATACTGTGCTTTTTTGTGGTGATATGGCTAAAAACTATCACAATATAACCGGTTTATATCGGTCTATAGCAATGCTTATATTATCGAAAATATATTGAATGTATTTAAAATGAAACCTTTCTCATATTATAATCCTTTCAGCTAACAAGACAGAAAGGAAAGGAAATGTAAACACAACCGCGAAAAACAATGTATAAAAACATCTAAAATCACATTGAACATTTAACAATAACCTTTTAAAAATCCATCCATCCATTTTTAGTACCGCTTGTCCGAAAGAGACAAGCGGTAGAAAATGGATGAGGTTTGAAAATAAGCAACATGTAAGAAATGCTTAGTAAAGTGTGACAAAATAGTACAACGTAGTGTTGTACGGTATACCAGTACTAGTATAGTACTGCGATACTAATTAATCATATTCGGTACTATATCGCCTCTAAAAAGTACCGGTTCCCCCCCTAATTTTTAACGGGCATGACTGCGCTTCGTCTTCACATCGTGACATTGCCGGTTTTACGAGCAGAGGAGCATGTTCGGCAACGCACAATCACGGAGTACTCACAAGCAGACACAGTGTGTAGACAGAAAAGGGAGAATGGACGCATGTTTGCTTAAAAACTAACAATAAAGGTGAAGCTATAACACTGAAACGCCCTCAGGAAGAGGTGCTTTACGACATGGCTGGCTAGCTAGCGGCTAACGTCCAGCTGTAGTCTGCAGTGTTTTAGCTACTTCTAAATCACTAATCCTCGCCTCCATGGCGACAAATAAAGTACGTTTCTTACAAGTATCATCCGTACAGGACGAGGAATAGCTAAACATGCTTCACTACACACCGTAGCTCACCGGCATCACACTGTAAACAAACGCCATGGGTGGATCCACACCTGACATCCACTGTAATGATACTAAGTACAGGAGCGTATCTAGTCGATACTACTATGATTACATATATATTTTTTAGCATCAAAAACATATTTTTTTGTTTTTTTTAAATTCATATTATGTTTATAAATTCAGGAAATAGGTCCCTAGACAGGGACTTAAATTATGACCATTGTATGATCCTGTAACTACTTGGTATCGGATCGATACTCACATTTGTGGTATCATCCAAAACTAATGTAAAGCATCCAAACAACAGAAGAATAAGTGTTTATTACATTTTAACAGAAGTGTTGATAGAACATGTTAAAAGAGAAAGTAAGCAGATATTAACAGTAAATGAACAAGTAGTCTAAAAATTCATTTTCTACCATTTGTCCTTAATTTTGACAAAATAATAGAAGGGAAAATGACACAATACGTTACAGCATAGGTCAGCAGCTAAAAATTGCAATAAGAAACATATGTTTAATGTACCGTAAGATTTTTTTGTTATAATAAAGCCAATAATGCCATTTTTTGGGGTGTCCTTTATTTACAAAAGTATCGAAATACATTTTGGTACCGGTACCAAAATATTGGTATCGGGTCAACCCTAGTACAAAGTGTGAAAATGTAAACAGAAAAACCTGGGAAGAACTATTTTCTGAAGGCTTAGGTAAGGTAAGCGCTGCTAAGGTTGACAACATTGGTCTGACTCCGGTCCATTTTTTTTTTTAAATACAAAAAAATGCCGTACTGTAGAGGTGACTTTCCTGTTTTATCGACAATTTCTTTGCGCTCTGCAGCACTCATTTTTACTTTCTCTTCTCGCTCCATTCAAAGAATCAACCACAAGACAAAAATATGGTGCAACCAATCCTGCTAGTTGATACTGTTACCTGATTGGTTGTTAGTGTGTCACTCACTGATCAGTGATCACTTTCATGCGTTACTTGGTTAACAGAGAGCCAGTGCCTTTGTTCGTGCAACCACCTTGTGCCGCAACTTCCGCTTCCTTCCAACATAAAATAAAAATGTAACGTTTTATCGAACACATTTTTTATTGATATCAAGTACGTGTCTATCCCGATATATATTGATACTGTTTTATTGTCTAGCCCTACTGACTCCATCTGCTGTAATGTCAAGCTAAGCACCGATGTAGCTATGCCGCAATTTCCAAGCCGTATCGTAACAAACTGGACCACTTGAGTGGAAATAAGTTTGCCGTACGAATCACAGCTCTCATGACTTGGCGCTTTGGCGTCAAAAGTGAGGCGTGCCGATTGCCAGTTTACATTTGACCCACAGCCTCTGGCATGGAACAAGGCAGGATTAAAATTTATTTCCATCTGTTAGCCAATGACCTCCTTTCACTCTGAGGGTGGCGTCGAATGGAAAAAAGATAATTCGCCGGACTACACCAGGATGAGATCATTATAAATATCAGCCTGCCTGATCATTATTGTATTAAAGTTGCAAAAAGACAAAACAACTTTCGAATAAATCAATTGTGGCTTATTCGTACATAAACACACCCTGAGCCAAACACAGATAGATTTGCTGACAATAACATAGCCAGGATTGTACTTCATTAGTAGGTTCAGAATTAAGTTTTTAAAACTGCAAACGACAAAAAGGGCGCCCCCAATGGGTTGTGCTCAAAATGCTTGAAAAGACATACATACAGGGTATACGAAGATCAAGCAATCTGTGAGGGGCCACGTTTTGCGTGAATAAGCGCATGTAAAATGTCAATAAATAACAGGGCGCTTGATATGAAATTTGCCCACAAATGCATTCCTAGCTTCTTCCTGCTCTGCCATTGATGAGAATATAATGACAAATTTCCCTAAACATTGTCAAAAGTCTGGCCATGTAAGTACAGAAGTGCTGGGTTTGAATCTCGGCCGAACGGGTGTCAGGGAAGTGTGTAAAAACGTGTTTTGAATTTGTTATTTTGCACAAAGAAATGTACCGGTATTCAAATGTCATTGTCATGAACAGGAAGAAACACATTTCCCTGTACATGCAATTCTTACTTCCTGTCCTCAGAATGCAAGATTCGATTAAAAATATCATAAAAAGTATAACATTAACAAAATGCTAAAATAATGCAAAGGAAAGCTGTGCAATTATTTATGTGCAACAGAAAATGAGACTGTCCAGTTTTATGAGGTCATTCATTAATTGTTTGTTCTAACGTCCTGCCAGCTGTTAAGGAGTCTGATGGCGGCGGACAGAAATTTAAATTTGCCCGAGTACAAAACATGCATCGAATGAAACTCAAATGTTTCACATTAATAAAACATTGTGAACAGTTGTTATGGGGGAGGGAGGACGGCGGTAAAATAAAACTGCTTAGGGCCCCAATTTAGCCAATATACATACAATACAGGTTATCTTCAAAGCAGGGATGTAACGATATTACAATTTCATATCATGGTTTTTGTGACCATAATTATCACAGTATTGTGCTCAAAAAGTACTTATACATACACAAACTAAAGAATTTTAACCAAATTGTATTTTAAACAAATAAGCAACACACACACACACACACACACACATAAAAAATTTTTTGGCAGGAGATGTATCAATTATTTTTCTGTTATTATTGGAGTTTTTAAATATGTTTATCTTCTTCTGTTTTGATTTATAAAGGTTTTAGAGTGTTTAATATTAAAGGAAAATGGCTGTTTGTAATGGGGAAAGATGTTAAAGTGTCTTGTATTCATGTAAGCATTTGAGCTACCTAACTAACCATTAGTGCGCGAGATGCATCTCCAAAGAAATGAGCAGTATAACCAAGAGTTCTTCAAAGTGAGAAATCAATCTTGGTTTCACAAGAATAGCATTGTGAAACAGTAATGCTAACGGGAATTATCAATAATATCGCAGTTTACAATTATAACCATATTTGTTACATCCTTACATTTGACGAATAGGCAATTCATTAGGTATCCCTGCACAGACATTTAGCTTGATGGCGGGTATTTTTTTAACCAATCTTGCTCAAATTTTACACAGACACACTGTCAGTCCCATACAAAATATGTGCCAAAAATTGTGGCCATTCGCCTCAACACCCTAAAGTTACATCCTTGGATTTGCAGTAAATTGAGCTGTGTGAGAAATTTCCAAGTCAATCCAACTTATGACAGCTTTTGTTCAGAAAAATAATAGCACGAACAGTTCAGGAAAAGTGCACTTTTTGACAAATGTTCACCCTTTAGTGTGCAGCGGTTCAGGAGTAGAAGTGTATGAATGATTATGTAAGAACCGCAAACAGTAGGTAGGTAAGTAGGTATTCAACAAACATGGCTCCAATGAAATTGATGTATAAAAAATAATTAATTTCAAACTTGTTGACAGTAGTTTTCCTTTAGAAAGTAAATTCACAGAAAACAGGGTATGGTCTGGAGCGCAGCCCCATCTCAATACTCTTAACATAAGTGAGTCCATTGTGCACGCTGCTTTTCCATGAAATTTGTATACATGTGGCTCTGTTTCTTATCTCGGCTCATCCGCTCTGCCTGGGGTTGCGATACTCAGGTTTCTGAGGTCATGGACGGTTGGGGGAGGGGTGGGGTAACAGGGGTCACATGGTGTTTAAAAACCTCTGAGTATGCAAGTAACCCCAGGGCTTCTCTGTCAGAAAAGAGCTGTATGCTGTGGTTAAATAGATGCTAACAATATCCCAAGGGCCTGAGACGCAAACTGGAATGACCTCGCTAGAGCAGAAGTGAAATCCCGTCTGTTCTGTTGAATATCTGTCACGAACCATTAGAAACAGCTGTAGTCTTATACATACAACATTTTATGGTGAAAATACAAGCTCTTGGTGCGTGTGTCAAACAAGATTCCTGTCGTTTTTCCAATGCTAGTCAAGCGTACAGTGCCCGTTGCAGAATTCTCACACAGGTGCCGTTCAGCCTGAGTCAGAGACGACAGTTATTCTTATGACGGCATGCACACGCACGTAAATTCTTCAAAGAAAAGCTGCGCAGTTTCAAACAGAACACTCGTTTCGAAGTTACATGACCTCTTGCAGCACTCTGCCGTGCGGGACGGCACATTCCAGTAACTGTGTGCTAAGCCTCAACCGCGAGTAGATTCGGACCAGGCCTGTGTGTGTGTTTGGCACAAGCGGCCGCATACACAAAAAGCACTAAATGGAATCTTGTTGAGAGTGTTTTACGAGATCGCCGTCCGCTCTGATGCACTCCAGCTGTGCTTGCTTTCTGAAGAGGTGAATTGGTCCCTGACCAAGGAGTAGCCAATCTGCAACCTTTTTCCCCCATGTTAAACTGGTATATAAAGTGCCATAAAGACACTTATGAGGGCTTTTATACCAGTGTTCTATAAATGCACTACAGTAAAAGATGCAGGGGGAAGGGAGAGTTGCTTCATTTTCTCACTGGCTGTCTACCCTGCAAAGGAATTTCATTCATCCCCAGGCTCTAATTGCTTTCCTGGGTCATCTTATTTCCCCGCAATGCAAGTCTTCACCTCCTAAGAAAGGCTTGTTGACTATTTGGGGGTCGCAAATACACAAGAAAGGTAAATAAGCATGATTAACGGTGAGCTGCATTGACAGTTTGTCCAGTCACATTCACATGGCCGACTGCACTCGACACTGCAGCACAAAAACAGACTGGTCACGTGATAAGAGGGGCCCCCCTCGCAGAGACAAACAGAGGGGCAAAGAAAGAGAGAGTGTCTGCGTCCGAATGAAGGCAGGATGTGAGGGCTCAGTCCCGTTTATTTACCAAATACTACACATCCCTGCTTGGTGACAAACACCACCGCAGACTCCGGGAAAGTCCGAAAAATTTCAGACGTCGGCAGCGCGAGGGTTAAAAAGCTTTTGAGGACGGTTGTGAAACACTTGGCTTCTTCAGCATTCTTACCACATCCTGAACCAACGTCAATGCGAGGGCCCTGCGCAGACACAGCACCTTATCGCTGCAGTTAAAATCAACAATTTTTTTTTTTCCTCCTCTCCTCCCTCTTACAGTTGTGGCTTATCAAATAGCTGCACAGAAACATCTATAGTGTGGATGCAACAAGCAGCACTATCTGCAGTTCTTACGCACGAGCTTATCGTTTGGTGTCTAAACATCCAAAATGAGGAAAGAGCTGATGATTTGGCTGGCGATGATATACTGCTGATAGCAGATTGACGTTTGAACTGCAAACAGCTGGCTCCATTATCCGCCAATGCCACGTGACTTACAATCAAGTCCAGCTTCATCCTACCACTACTGTTCAACACGTCATAATTTCTTGAAATGCCATTTTCAAAAGTAGTCAACAGTACCAAAAGCTTTTAATTTAGCACCATCTTACCCGTACTGTCCATAACATACCATCATTTCTACCTTGACCGTCAAAAGTCCAAAAGTTACATCAACTCAATTCTAACAGTTTCGTTGGTAACATCCATCCATCCATCCATTTCTACTGGGGTTAGAGCCCATCCAGCTGTACTCGGGCAGATGGCAGTGCACACACTGGACAAGTCGCCACCTCATTGCAGGGCCAACACAGACAGACAACCATTCACACTCACAATTACACACTAAGGCCAATTTAGTGTTGCCAAACAGCACAGGTACATGTATTTTATTGTAAATGTATTGTTTTTCTGTTACCGGAAGTCATAAAGGGTACCAAAGATGTCTTGTCTTGACAGCAACTTTTAAAGTAGCATGATTTATCATGCTTCCATCATCAAAAGTTGCAAAAGGTACTACCTTAACATTAACTCAAGATTAGCGTTATAGTAACATACTGTAATTTCTTGTGTTCGACCCCTGGTGATTAAAGCAGAGGGCACGGGTTGCATCAGGAACAGCATTTGGGGGTGAAAACAGAGTCCAAACCATTCATGCGATTGACTCATTGCAGGGGTGAAAAAATTCCTAGAGTAATTCAAGTACCTTGATTATCTCTTGATTTTTCTCTGCCTCAAGGAATCATTTATTGGTAAAGCTAAAACCCCTATTAGTGTTAGCCATGCTCGCTAAAACTTAGCATGAGTGTACAAGACCAACTGGCCTTACTGATGTTCGCTAAGTCCATAGAATGTATGATGACAGTGACGTTTGTTTAAAATACATCTATAGCGATGTGACATCTTGAGTCTTAGAAGTGAACGATTATTAGTTAAACCCCCTTTTTTACAGTAAAAGCAATCCATTACTTACGTAATTTCGAAATAAATGCATGCTCTAGTGTAATGACCGATTACTCGATTTATCGAAGGAATTTTCAGAAGAATATCTACTTATTAAAATAATCCATAGCTGCAGCCTTAATTCGCTGTGCTGACCACTGAATAGGAAAATGCAGAATGTGAACAAAACCCCTGACATTTTCTATGTTCACATTTTTTAAAAGTTGTAAAGATTTTTAAAAGTTGTAAAGAGTACCCGATCCTCAATCCTTGCATTACCATTGGTAACATACGACTAATTTCTTGTGTTTCCATTGCCTGAAGAAAACGTCCAATCTAGCGCCATCCTACCTCTACAGCTGGTAACAAACTGTTTTTCCATTGTCAAAGGCTGTAAAGAGCACCAAAGTCTCCTCCTTTTCTGCACTGCTTTTGTTGCGGTACGGAACATACTGGAATGATATGGTTAGATTATAGAAGGCTGTGCCAAGTACACTACAGTGTGTGGATAACAACAAAGGGAGGATTGAAAGACAACTGTGTTTTGGATAATGCCAGCACACTATTTACGCAGCCATCGCCATCCCGCCTACACACCAAGTGGTGGAAAGACAGACCAGATCGGGGCTCTCAGTACTGAACAGTACCATAGATGAGCTGAAGTGAACCATATAGTGCTTGGCAGAAAGGCAGCTTTTGTGTTTTGTGAAAGCAAAGCCACAAGGCGATGAGGAGAATGTGTGTGTCTCTGAACGTGAAGGCAAGATTGGAACCACATGACTCTTACGCCACTCCTGGTCCTAATAATCATAAAGCACGATGCAAGGAGAAGAAGAATCAACAGAGAAGATGACTTTCGCCAACATAAAAGCATTGTGAATCAATGAGGCCTTTTGTTGTGCAGCGCAACGCCTCCTCTTACACCCCATTATAAGCATTCCACGACCACAGAGTGACATATTTCCCTGAGACTCGCTCGTGTCTTTAACCCAATTTCACCCTCTGTTTACAAAATGGATTGTCGTCATCAGCGGAGGCACGAAGGTGGTGGTGTAGAGAGAAAAATTGTTAGAAAGAGGGTACTTTGTGTGTGTATGTGTGTGTGTGGTGTGTGAGAGAGAGTGAGAACAGAACAAAACAGCAGAAAAAGAAGGGACAGAGACTCGGGCCATCTGTGAGTCTGGCTAAAAGCCAAACCTTTGCCCACAGCGCCTATGCACATGCCTAACTGTCTTTGTGTGCCCCATGCCAGTCCACAAACAACAGGCCTGTGGAACCGCACATAAAAGCACAACAGCCACAAAGGACATGCACACACTCTTAAAAGTCGTAAATACGCCTCGGCACAAAGGACTTGCGCACGTGTAATTGTGACGGATTGGCCTTTGCGTTTTTTGCCTTTTCATGCATATCACTTAATAACGAGAGTAACCCGTGGACTAAAATTGACTTCTGGCCTCAATGAAGGATGTTTCCACCGTGCAGTTCAGTTCCACCCAATCTGGTGTCCCAAATGGGATGGCGGTAGCTGCGTCAGCTACACAAATAGCATGATGTCATACAACTGCGACAGTGTAATCTACCCTTAACATAAAAGACAAATGGGGGCAGAGCACATTGCTTTAAACTACAAATGGCTTTGAAATCCATCATAATCCAGTGAATATTTGGTATGTTGTCCATGCACGTGACCAGTCTGTCTGGCTGCGCCCTAGTCAAACACTGAGGTGCAAAAAGAAAACTATAGTTTGCATATGTAAACCCTGAATCAGGCTTGCATTTCCCTAGCAATTTCCCTTGTATAGGCCGCGCCGACCGCTAATAAAAATTATATTTAATGCTACATTTTTAGAAACAAAAAATAGCAGCACAAGAGTACCTCGATGAATGAAGCACATGAGTATTGCATGTTGACATCATCTGTATTTTTTTCTCAAATAAATGAAGCTTTTTTTGGTTTGTCTTGCCCAAATCAATTGACAGCTGAGCGTGCCATTATACAAAAAGGACAGTTCAAAGCGCCAAAATATGCAAGCGAATTTTATGGACTATCTTGGGAACCATTTACAATGAAAATTGTACCCCAAAGGCCTTTACAATTTTTTTCACATAATTGTGAATGAAATTTGCGGTGCCCCCTATAAGTTGTCCATATGACTTGGAAGACATTTAGCTTACATGTAATACCTCATTACTTGACAACCAGTCAATTACTTATTGACAATGTGATAGGTGCACCTGCAAAGATTCTTTGCTTGATTGCCGCACTCTTTTTCAAGCAATATTGGTTAAATTTAACACACCGGTATTATGCATGTCAGTACACTACAGGAGTTATCTGAATTTTTATGGTGAACGGGCTGGGCTAAACACCCTTAAGTTACAGCAGGTGTTTTTGTAGCGAGCATTGAGCTGTGGGAGAAATTTCAAGTCAATCCGATACTGTATGTGGGGTCAAACTTTGGAGTGTATTTGTCAGAAAAAGAATAGCACAGGCAACACAGTACGGCTGCATGTTTTGACATATCACCCTTTGTGCAGCAGTTCAGCAGAAGAGTTGGTTTACCTTTACTAATGTACTGCAAATGTCTTCTCAGGGCATTGAATCGATCGCAGCTGGACTGATCAGATTGCCTTAAAAGACGTTGCGACAAGACTGAACGGTTGTCCTATCTAGAATCACTTTACATGTAATAATCGTATTAATAATAAGCTCTAATTGTGGGATTTCAAAGGGTTACAGTTTATTCCTTTGGCTGTATAGTCCATGCCAGGCGGTAAACAAAACTAAGGACCATCGATAGCCTAAAACAGGGCTATTGAACTGACGGCCCGGGGGCCAAATCCGACCCAAGAATGACGCCATACCAGCCCCCGGAGTTCAGTTCAAAACTTGGGCAACAAACATTTTTGCAGCAGATTCCTAAAAACACTACAGTGCTCCTGTTTAGAGGAACTTGGAGCATATAAAAACATTGCCAGATCCTTGCATTGACACTTTAACCTGGCTAGCAAACATACAACACTGGGGTACAAACTTGTGATTTACATAACTGAGGCGTAACACAAAGCATCCCTTTAAGTCCAGGCAGTTTTCGTTAATGTGATTTATGAAACTAAGGTGTTGCTGTAGCTTGTTTACTTCAGATGAAGTCAGTAGTCATTTGTCCAACTTCTCTAGTTACACTTGTGGTGTTCCTCAAGGTTCCATTTTAGGTCCTCTCTTTTTTTATCATTTGGGCTATTCAACTGGTGGCCCGCGAGATCAGTTCAAAAAGATTCTTAAAACGCTCTCGTAACTTTGTCAAAAATAAATACACCAAAATCAAATGTCTACTGTGGATGATGTGGTTCTCCAGAATATACAAAATAAATAAATAAGACTAACAATAAGAAGTACGGCCTTCCGGTCCACAGCTTTCTGGAAATGTAAACCCTTAAACAATTTAGTTTTTCATCCCTGACCCAGAGTATGGGGTTGTCTTAAAAAACATTGCCATGAAAGTTTGCCAGTTTAAAAAAAGAATACACAAGGGGGGCTATGTAGGGCAGGGTCACACACAAGGCACTAATGGACGGCAAAGAGGGTGCTTGCGGGGTCATACGATGACTTCATGCTTATGTTGAACGGCAAGCAATGCAACATTCTCTACTTGAGGGGAAGCCAAGGGAAGTGACCTGAACGGACTGCTGTTGCTTTTGTGCAACCACAGAGGGGGTTAAGAAAACAGACGGTACCAAAGGCCTAACAGCATGCTGGAAATGTTCTGCACTCTACCAATGGAAAAGAAACATCTTGTGATGAGCATAGCTGCTGTGTACATGTTGTACTTTACCTATAAATAATTTTGAGTCAGTTGAAGCATGTAATTTCTGCCAATGTGACAAGGGATGTTGGCAGAGGGAACAGTGCGGCGTTTTACTGCAAACCCAAAGTAGTACAAGTGGTGTTGTGATGCGAGCTCTTGGCGACTTTTTATCTGTGGTTAACATGCACATATTTTGGTGGCGTGTGGTCAAAGGCTAAAAAGATAAGACAAATGTGAGAGCCTTGCAGGTGTTTGTTGGGCCTGGGGATCTGACAACCACCTGCAAGATTCCTATGGACCTATTTGGTGAAGGGGTGCTTTGAAAAAAGACACATGAATGGTGGGACAAAAGGGTGTTCTGGATTTGTTTACCTGGGACAGCTGTCTTGGATCAGGGGCCCCAAAGAGAGAGGAGCTGGAGCTGAAACTGATGGCTCCTCTCCGGCTAAGGACATGCTTGGGAACCGGCCTGTCTAGAGGCAACACTGGCAGCTGATAGCATACTTCCATTGAATAGTCTCGATAAAAAAAGCAGATAGCAAAAATACTTGTAAAGCTGTAGAAAAAAAGATATTTCAATATCTGCAATCGAAGTGAAAATTGTTCATTGTGGGCGTCTCAGAAGTTGCAAAAAATGAATTGTTTTCATTTATCTCCACCGTTGGACCTCCTTTGACGTCATGATGGGGGGCAATAAAGAATAAAGGTGAAGAATCATGCTGCTGCTCCTTCTGCGGAGGATCCTCTCCTTCTCGTTCTGCTCAAATGCAGGCCCGCGGACAACGAGACCTTCTTGCCATTTTCAGGGGCTTTATGGAGACGCTTCCTCATGTTTTTTTTTCAAAGCAGAACTGAACGTCCGCTGCTTTGCCTTCGGCTCAACATATTCAAAAAAGACAACAAAAGGATACTTTAAAAACAAAAAACACAACAACAAAGCGCTTCAACGTATCACATCGACATATTGACGCCAAAAGCGATCCAAACTCCGGGATGGGAGAGCTCGTCAGTCTCGGCGTGGGGGCTTTTTCTCCCCCCACTCTCTGTCCGTTGTCTCTCCTTCCCCGGTCTTGACAAAGTCTCTACAGTATTACGTTTTTTAGGCCGTTTTCCCCAAAAACTGCAAAAGGTGAAGCCAAACCTCGGTGGAAGACAAAACAAGGGGGGAACCCCGATGGTTCCTTTAGCTCATTATCCACGTTTCCGGTGCCGTGTTTTAGCCACGCCACGACTGCCTATTTAAAAAAATAAAGGTACCTTAAAAACGTGTCGCTTTTGTTGAAATCGCCCGAACTACTCTCAAAAACGACATTAACGGTAGCCAAGCGTACGCTTTAAAAAGCACCACCTGCCAGAGATGGTGCTGTTGGGGAGCAAAAAAAAGACAACAACACGCCTTTATCAGGAGTGGACCAATAGGAGAGAGGCGGTGTTTGTTACCTCAACGTCGATTGGACACCGGCCCTCAAAGGAGATAAATGGGCTAATTTGATTGGCTACGCCACCGGGGTGATCCCCAAGACCTATGTGAGTCGCGGTTTGCAAGCAGTGTGTACTTTCTCAAGGGTATTCCTCCACAACCGGGCTTGCCCTGCAGCGGTCCACACATCGTTGCCTGTGATTAGTATGATTACCTTCCTCGCATGACTCATACTCCTTGGGAGCTCAGCGGGAAATACAGAAGCTATGCTTGCAAGTGACTCAAGAAGACATATGGCAAATAAAACAAGCTGCCTCCTTTACTAATTTTCGAGTCAGCGTGTCTTTGTTTGGCGTTTGTCTGGCATTGTCACCAACATGCTGAGACACTGATTGATTGGAAACACATTTTTAAAGTTTGATAAGGTGCAGCTGAACACACAACTGAGTGCTGACTGGATCACATTTACAAGATAAACACAGTATTAATAGACCATTTTATTGGGGGGTTGGGGGGTGTCATGTGCACAATGGATGTGTCATGGTAACAACCAGGCTCTGAATTCCCCTCCCCTCCCAATTTTCATGGTTCTGAATGTAGTCCCCCACTATCATACCCAGACAAGGACAAAACCACACTATTTCTAGGACTGTATAGGACAACAGAAAGAGTAATAAAATATCCAATTAAAGGCGAGTCATGCAGTGATTCCATTAAAAACATTGCAGTGGTCCCTCATCTGTGGTCTGACGAGTCCACATTTCAAATTGTTTTTGGAAACTGTGGACGTTGTGTCCTCCGGACCAAAGAGGAAAAGAACCATCCGGATTGTTCTAGGCGCAAAGTTGAAAAGCCAGCATCTGTTGCCATCCAAGCAACGTTACCTGCTTATTTCAGCAAGACAATGCCAAGCCACGTGTTACATCAACGTGGCTTCATAGTAAAAGAGTGCGGGTACTAGACTGGCCTGCCTGTAGTCCAGACCTGTCTCCCATTGAAAATGTGTGGCGCATTATGAAGCCTAAAATACCACAACGGAGACCCCCGGACTGTTGAACAACTTAAGCTGTACATCAAGCAAGAATGGGAAATAATTCCACCTGAGAAGCTTAAAAAATGTGTCTCCTCAGTTCCCAATCGTTTATTGAGTGTTGTTAAAAGGAAAGGCCATGTAACACAGTGGTGAACATGCTCTTCCCCAACTACTTTGGCACGTGTTGCAGCCGTGAAATTCTAAGTTAATTATTATTTGCAAAAAAAAAAAGTTTATGAGTTTGAACATCAAATATCTTGTCTTTGTAGTGCATTCAATTGAATATGGGTTGAAAATGATTTGCAAATCATTGTATTCCGTTTATATTTACATCTAACACAATTTCCTAACTTATATTGTAGTTAAGCTTCATAGTTTCGCAATATGTAACTTGCTACTGCCCATCACTGCATGTTCCTTTACCGTAACCACAGATGGTTACCTGAAAGGCACGTCAGTGCGAGATGAGTGAGAACACTCTCGACTGTTGTGCTCCCTGGCAAATTTCACTCCAAAATACCGGTACACTCTGAATGGACCTTAGATAAAATTGTTATCAATTTTTTTGCAGATTGATGACATTTAAAGTATGTTCCTGTATGACATTCTGACGATAAAATTGCATTTGTGTCCAAATATTGGGTCGTGATTAATCCCAATTCAAAAGTGTGATTAATCTGATTTAAAAAAAAATAAATTTGACAGCATTAGTTTACGAACTGTAAATTCACACTGCAATTTACTGGCTAATATGCATTACTTTTTTCACAGTAACATTTTCAGCAACTTACTGTAACTGCAAAACTGTGATTTTACAGTGAATTATGATAAAGTTACGACTATATGGTGTAACTTCCCTAATAAGTCAACCGCGTTTAGTATTAGGATAGGCAACTTTAAAGTGCAATTTGAATGTGCACAAAGCACATAGCTTACTCCCCCAGGGAGAGGATGTGAGAGGAAGTGCTGGTGTTGTCACACAACCCTGACATGGCCTGAACTAGTATAGAACCGTTGCGTCAATGGCACGTCATGTACAAGTTCCAATACGCTCTCAAGGCCTGTACAGGACAAAGCAGGCATTATTGTTCATTACGTTCTTGCAATGGGAGGTAAAGAGTGTTGAGTATACTGGCTGATTGCCCTCGGGGGTACAGGTGGAGAATCCCGCAGGTCCTCCCCGTGCTTCACATCCCCCTGACTGGCATCTTTTTCCAGATCTCTGTGGAGGGAAATTCACATCCTTCGTTGTGCTTCTAATTGATTCACATTATCTTGTAAAAACGCTGTGAGTCATTAACGATGGCTCCATTGCCAGGCAGCGCTTTTACACCTTGTTTGTGCACCATCTATATGCTCACACCTTTGAACACAAACATTATCACACACATCATTGTACTCTATTTTATTAGAGATTTGCACAATAGCATTTCTGCTTTGTATAAAAGTACTGCTATCTTTGAAAAATACAATCATATGCAATACAGTACAGGCCAAAAGTTTGGACACACCTTCTCATTCAATGCGTTTTCTTTATTTTCATGACTATTGTAGATTGTCACTGAAGACATCAAAACTATAAATGAACACATGTGGAGTTATGTACTTAACGAAAAAAGGTGAAATAACTGAAAACATATTTTATATTCTAGTTTCTTCAAAATAGCCACCCTTTGCTCTGATTACTGCTTTGCACACCCTTGGCATTCTCTCGATGAGCTTCAAGAGGTACCTGTAATGGTTTTCACTTCACATGATTCATGGTTTTGATGCCTTCAGTGACAATCTACAATGTAAATAGTCATGAAATTAAAGAAAACCCATTGAAATGAGAATGTATGTCCAAACTTTTGGCTTGTACTGTATATAAACAATATGACAACTATTGCACCTATTTATGTATAGTATATGTATTTATATATCAAGGCATCACTTTACTTGTTTAGAATACTTTTTATTACAGTTTTTTCCAATTGCTTACACACTAAATTTTACATTTTCACACAGTTAACAAAAGTCGACACACAGTAAACAAAACCACTGTGCAGATTTGCCTAATATTAGGTATAGACTCTGCTTCCCAGTTTTTTGCGAAATATTACACACAATGCTTTACACACACCTTCCAATCTTGCACACAGATAATGATTGTGATACACACATTTTCACACTTTACACACACACACTATGATTGTGATAAAGACACATCTTTACACCTTACACAAAGATAAGGATTGTGAAGTTACTTCCTGGTCAATCCAAAGGGCTGGCTTGCCAACGACCACACAATTGAACACATTAGATAATCACATCCACCAGGTGTAAAGACACACAGGTGATACATTGAAAACACAGCTTTCAAGTGGGTGCTACAGCTATACAGTTTTTTCCATTTGTAATTTTTACCTCAAGATTTTTTTTCAAACCTTTTTATTTGTCTCAGATTTTAATTTGCACTGCATATGATTGTTGACTACTGTGATGTGTTACTTTACCTGACTGTGGTAAAACTAGATATTTTCAGTTTGCAGCATCATTGTTGAGCAGTTCTTGAAAAGATTACAGGATATTTTTACTTTCTCTTTATGTATAGGCCCACTTCAAAGTAAACAACGACAATTGCTATGGATTTGCCAATATATTTTGTCAAGTTACAGTAATCATTCATCACATATGCTAAAAGGTCGGGCAAAATGCCCCAAACATGTGATTTTTTATAGTAAAATATCTTCTTTTTTTTTTACAAATGTGTTTTGTATTTATCACTGTTCTGGGTAACTCACTCCAATAGTGTCTTATCATTTGAAGTCTGTGTGAGTGAGATGACAATAAAACTGCATTTTTACAAATGCTTGCTTTATTTTGATGAATGGGCATATGTTTTGACTGAAGTGTGTCATTTTGCAAATAATCTAGGAATTAAGAAAATTGAATGTTGTGGAAAAGTGTGTAAATCCTTTTGAAAAAAGACACACAGTTAGTAAAATTGTGTGTAAGCAAATGGAAAAAACTGTATTGGCAGTGCATTAAAGTTCAGGGAATGGACATTATATTATGTCTGTGTATGTGGCACCATCTGGTGGCAAAATACAATAAGGAGTAAGTGATTTTTGTTCCTAAATGATAAACATTTACATTAACTCAAACAATTTTTTGAATAATTTACAATTATTTAATTTGTTCGAAAAAATGTAAATGTCATATTTGATCTTTTAACGCACTTTTTAAAAATTACTTTAGATTCAGCAAAAGTATTTAATAATAATAATAATAACAATAATAATAATATTATATTATTATTATTATTATTTTCTAATTGTGTACCAGACAAAATGTGTCTATTATTAATTTAAATTTATAACATAATATTTCAGTTGAACTTTCAGTCAAATGCACTAGATGGTGCCCTTTTACTTTGTCCCTGGTCTATAAGCTTTTACTGTGTTGCCTCTCTGTTAATAATAGACTTCTAAAAGTTCATTCAAATGCAACAAATAATGCCAAATTATTCAGATGATTGCTGCACGTGGAAACATAACTAATTGTGTGTTTTAACAAAAGAAGTAACACACTAATAATACAAGGCTAATGTGATCTCTGTGCGCTATCATATCAATGTTAAAGTACATGATAGTCTATTAAATGCAATTATTTCATGTTGTTTGCACATAACTTCATTAATGCAGTATAGGCTGGGTGTGGAGGGTACTTGCTGAGACAAGCACACAGCGGTGACTGTATAACAGACTGACGCAGGACTGTACGTCACACAATGGGACAGTGCGTTATAAAAAATCTACCTGCATGAAATGATTATGAGACGATGTGTATGCACTTATACAAATGGCTTTACGTGAGCAGCTTTTCGTTGAGGTGATGTGCTATAATCCATTTCATTAGGCACACTAGCATAATTCAATGAGGCCCTTTGAATAAAAATGAACAACAATAATAATGATGATAATAATAAAGGCCAATAATAAAACAACAAAATGAAAAACAAAAATGGCAGAAAACGACACTTTTTAATTTTCTGCAAATTTTGGTTTATTGTCAATTTTAATGTCGAACAGTCGAGAAAATCTAATTTTTTGAGTGACAAGCATCATCACCATTAGTTGGTGTAGCAAATGTCACAAGAATGGGGACGGCGTGGCGCTGTTGGGAGAGTGGCCGTGCCAGCAACCTACTACCAACCTCGTCACGTTCGTTGTGTCCTTGAGCAAGACACTTCACCCCTGCTCCTGATGGGTCGTGGTTAGGGCCTTGCATGGCAGCTACCGGCATCAGTGTGTGTGAAAGTGTGTGTGAATGGGTGAATGTGGAAATAGTGTCAAAGCGCTTTGAGTACCTTGAAGGTAGAAAAGCGATATACAAGTATAACCCATTTAACCCAGCGAGAACCAGTCATGCCAGCAAGCAATAGCATATAGCAAGAGGGCGACTTAATTTTGTTTTCCAACCATTGGAAGGAGGAAAGTGAGTGTGAAGAACAGTGCTGAGAAATAGATTATGTTTATTGAATTAAAGAAAGAAAAACATTACAGGACGTGTCGTAAACTTGGTGAAGTCATTTGCGCATATCACTGCTAGTCTGTACCACACTGAAGCAGAATGAGTCTAACGCCAAAAATGTTAAAATAATGCATAAACGGCAGACATTTATCCATAAAAATATTGAGAAGTTGCTGTTTGTTTGACAAAGGGGCAGCTCTAAGAAGATATCGTAGAAGTCCACTCTCCAAGTTAAATTCATTGGAAACACGATTTATTTAATTGGTACTTGAACAGGGTTTGTAAATCGAAAAGTTCGTACAGTGAAGCACATTTTGTCATGATCCGTTTCCCGGATCATAGTTTATTTACGTTTGGATTCACTTGTTGTTTAAGTTCTGTTTCTGCACCCCTGTTTTGTGTCTCCTTGGTTGCTATGGTTATTCATTGTTTTCACCTGCCTCTGATTAGTGTTCGGGACGCTCATCTGTTCCCGGGCACTCATCAGAGAGCTATTTATTCCATCCTCTCGTCTCACTTGGTCTGGTGCTTTTGTTTGCTCTCATGCAACACGTTATGTTGTTTACTTTTTGCGTCCCTGAGCTAAGCTTTGCCTTACGCATTCTTGTTAGCTATTCCGTTAGCTCCCCATGCTATAGACACGCTCTTCTTGTGTTTTGTATTTTTCCTGCCTGATTTATGGACTGACTTATGGAAATTAAATAATTTCGTTACCTGAACACTGCATCCGGAGTTCCGTCTTCATCTTGGGAGAACAATCCGCGCATCACCATGCGACCGCGGCGTAACACATTTCTCCATAAGAAACAATGTGAATATGAATAATGGGTGTCAGCCTGGACAAATGTCACTATTGTAGTTAAGGTTTGTACACTTTGAACAAAATATAAAGTGTTATACGGTACTGTGTATCAGACAAACATACCAAGGAGGTGAGGAATCCAGTGTGTCTCTGTTAACAAGCGAAAACAGCAACAACGACAAGCTAAACTGTGCTGTTTGCGCTGCTATGCTAACACACACACATACACAGAAGTCCCTTTGGAGCTCTCACAAACGATTAGAAATCACAAAAATCCTTAACTTTAACAACCATGTATTATTAAGTAAAATCCACTTACAGCACATTAATATTGGCAAACGAAAGGAGAAAAAGGAGCACATAGAGGGTGAAAGGGGGAAGGGGGAAGGGGCCGTGTGTATCAGGCACAGCTGAACAAGATCTAGTCTAGAAAGTCCAAAAAGTATTTTCTCATCACAATTAAAAACTTGCTGTGGTACAAAGCCGGCTTCCTCAATCTCTTCAGTACCAGCCAGCACAAAAAGGCTGCCAGCGGGATACAAAATGAATGAATAAAGTGTTCGTACACAAAAACGAAGTTCACACACATAGTCATATTTGGCCCAAAGTAAAAGTTTGAAAACTGAAAAGTTCGCAAATAAAGGAGTTCGTAAAACAAGGTTCCATTAATTATTATGCATTGGCCTGATCACTGACCATATGTATTTAGGTAACTATCCGCGGTTAAGGTAAAGGAATATGTACAGTCAAAATACTGTAAATTGCATGATTAATCTGTACATAAATGAAGAAGGATTTCATAATTTTCTAATGCTAACTACACATATTGCTAGCATGCACGCACACTTAAATGGGGCCTCTTATGCAAAATTAACTTGTCTTACCTATTTGTGCATGCTTTTGTGTATTTGAGATCTGCATAAGTACATTTGAAATCACACCTTGGAGGCATGGAGGAGATATTTATAAATAATCTTGCCTTTCTTAATACTTCCTCCAAACGAGCCATTTGGAATTTGCCCCAATAGTGATCTTTTTCCCACTGGTTACGTCAGCAGATATCTCCTTATATGGTATACATGTACCCATAGTGCTTTGCATTGTAGTCCGACGCTGTAGTCCATATGCTCTTTCTTTTTCACTATCGTATTTTGTGGGGCAGACTGGCTCGTACATGCACATGCATCCTTTGTTGTTGCCATTTCTAGTACATAGTAGCGTATAGTTCGAGCTTGTACCTGTCAGTAGATTCCATATGGACCCGCTAAAAACTACAAAATGGACTGCGGGGAGAAGATGCTGTTCAAAGTGGAGGCATGTAAATAAGACCGCCCACAAGACAACACATCCTGTAAGACGGTCAGTAAGCGGTTTGACAATGGTCTGTAATATATGCAAAATTTTGACCAAAAACACTATTACATGTTATGTAGACAACAAGGAAGTTTTTATCATAAAAAAACATAATATGACCCCTTTAATATAATGAATACATTGATCTTCCCATGATATTGCTACCTGCTAAATATTATATAATCATTATAGTACAGTATGTCCAAAAAGGAAACTTAACTTTTTGGGGAATTTTGCCTGTCATGCACAATCCCTATCCGAGACAAGAACACGTATGTTTTTCTTTATCTTTTATGCATTCTAATGAATAAAATACGGCAAATTTGAGGTGGCTAACAATGCAGCTAATAGTCTGCCTATAAAGCCCTTTAAAAACCATCCAAAAACCATCAACAATACTCCATTTACATCTTGTGACCTGAATATTAACCAAGTATTAGCGTTATTGTTATTTATAGCGCGATTGCAGACAAACTATCCTTAGCGGCGCTGTGATCACAGAGAGCTAACTATCTTATGCTGCTATATTGACATACTGAGCTGGTAAGATGCTGCATCGCCTATGCGTTAGTAAAAGTTAATTATAGATAATCCCACCCTGATAGCATAAGGTTGTGGCCATAAACCAAGAAGTTGGTCAACCTCTGCATGAGATGACGAGAAAGCCACGATGCTGGAGACGCTGGCAAAGCTGTGGGGCGGCCCGCGGGCGACGAGGAAGACGATGTCGTCGGCGTGGGCGGAGTCAGCGACGAGGAGGGCGGAGTCAGAGCAGCAGGTGGCTCGTCTGCCGGCGTAGGCGGAGTCAGAGCAGCAGGCGGCTCGTCTGCCGGCATGGACGGAGTCAGAGCAGCAGGCGGCACGTCTGCCGGCGTAGGCGGAGTCAAAGCAGCAGGCGGCATGACTCCCGGCGTGGGCAGAGTCAGAGCAGCAGGTGGTGCTAGTCGTGGTGCAGCTACTGGTGCTAGCCGTGGTGCAGCTACTGGTGCTAGCCATGGTGCTAGCCGTGGTGCAGGAAGGGTTGCTAGCCGTGGTGCAGGAAGGGGTGCTAGCCTTGGAGCAGGAAGGGGTGCTAGCCTTGGAGCAGGAAGATTGTCTGCCGGCGTGGGAGGGCTCACTGGGGTTGATGGCGTCCACAGGCCCCCCGGGGTGGATGGCGGCATCTGTAGTACCACCGGGGTGGATGGCGGCGACTGTGGCAGATCCACTGGATTTAGAGGTAGCTGTGCTACCTCTAAATCCCCCCCCCCCCCCCCCCCCCCCCCACTAAAGGGACGGATCCAAGACGTCCCCAAAGAGGGCCACAGACGACAGGGTTTGGGTGGGAGAGAGCTTGAAAGGAGTCATAACATCTCCATTCGGCCATGTTGCCAGCATCCCTTCAAGCTTCTCCGCCATAAAAATCTCCGCGGGGTTCGTATTTGGCTGGAGTATTCTGTCATGACGTGGAGGTTTTCGCAACTTACTGCGAGGATTGTTTTCCTGGGAAGCAAACGGACTACTCTGGACAAGGCGTGCAGGTATAAACATGATTTAATCTCAAACTCAAAAAGTGAAAACAAAAAGGCGCACAAGGCGAAGGCACAACTTAACGGAGGAAACAAAAGCTAAGACTTAGCATAAACTATGAACATGAAACAAAAAAAACTCGCTAACTGTGGCGTGAATAAGCAAAACTTACTTTGACAAGACATGGAACAAGCATCAAACTATGGCAAGGAAAGAGCATGAAACAATCAATGTACAGAACATGAAATGAACATGTACAGGGCAGGGACTATGGCATGACCAGAGCAAGAAAAGAACATGTACAGAGCAATGTCGCCAGGACGACTAACTGGCAAAACAGGCTTAAATAATAGTCTCTGATTAGACCAGGTGCGTGATCCGAACACATGAGACAGGTGAAACTAATCAGTTGTCATAGAAACTAAAACAAACAAAGGAGCGCAAACAGGAACTCATGGAGTCTTAAACAGAAAATAACAAAAAACATGATCCAGACCACAGATCATGACAATCATCATTTGTCCCAAAGTAGTCTATGTTGTCTCTCATGAAGTCTGCCATGATTAGTAGTGTTGTTGTTGTTGTTGGAAGGAAAAGTGAACATTGTGATGCGTTTGAGAAATTAATACGACGTCGTATGCTTAAAATTAGCAAAATACATAAATATTACATGTTATTATGAATGTGCATGTTGCTATATTACATGTATACTAACAGTGTGTAAATAAAACATTGATGGAGATTTTTGTTATGTTTTTAGAGTGCTTTATTGCCAGAAAAGAGCAAATTTTTTAGCGTTCATTTACGAGTTAGAATGCATTAAAAAAAAGTAAAGCGTGTGCTTGTCTTACATAAGGATTGTGGATGACAGGAAAAAAAATGGAAAAAAGTGCAGTTAGTCTTTAAGGTAAATTATTAGTTTGATACAGCTCGGACACAAGGGTGTGAGGTATTTGCAAGGGGCAATATTCCACAGTGGCGCAGTGGTTAGCGCTTGTCCTGGGTTCGATTTCTTTCTGTGTGGAGTTTGCATGTTCTCCCCATGACTGCGCAGGTTCTCTACAGGTTCCCACCTCCAAAGACATGCACCTTATGGCAACACTAAATTGTGTGTGAATGTGAGTATGAATATTGTCTGTCAGTGTTGGCCCTGCGATGAAGTGGCGACTTGTCCAGGGTGTACCCCGCCTTACGCGGCTACGCCCCAGTACAGCTGGGATATGCTCCAGCCCCCCAAACACCCCCCGGCAACCCTGAAAGAGACAAGCGGTAGAAAATAGATTATGTGACTTTTACAATCACATCAAGTTAACCCAGCAGAGGAGCTGTTACCATGGAAACCTGGAGTCAAATGGGAGAAGGATAGCCCCTTCCCATTAAAAAAAAGAAAAATAATCTAAGACAGTGAATCTGAGAATTGAGAGCCGCTTGGTGAGCATTTTTTTCCTTCACTGATTCTTTTGTGATATTCTTTTCTAATAATCACATATGCGTTAACCTAATATAAACTAATGTGTTTAAAAACTATTTTATTTATATGCCACAACATTTGCTTGGGCTTAAGGAGATGGCAAACCATATGACCTTAAAATCATAAGTAATATTCGGCAATAAGCTTCCAGGTAGGTTTTTACTAAATGTCTGTTCTTTACAACAATATGTCTAAACTTGCTTGCTAGTTTAGTCAATTAAGCTTCAGACATTCATTTAAGTCCATAAGATGTATAATTTGTTTCAAGTTTGTTATTCTTTTTTTTAGAGAGTTTAAAGGCAAACTAAGTCTAACATAATAGTGCTAGCTGTGTTAGCATGTTAGCATGCTAACGCGGCAACTGAACTACAAGTTGTATTAAAGTTCGTATAGGCGCGCATTAACGTCTAGAATTTTCTTATGATGTTATTCATTTTTTTATGAGCACCCAGCTGGCATAATAAATGCCACATAAATGGCTAGCTTGTATTAGCATTTCGAAGCTAACATTAGCCTAGCGGTAACATGTGGAACTGCAAGGTCTTTCTGTTGTGAGTGCAGTTGCCCACTTATGACATTAATGTTGGTCAATTTTGTTTGTGTTTAGGCTTTTTCTTACACAAAAGACAGGCAAATGAAGCTCCATGGTTGTGTAAATAAAGGGGAGACTGTTGACACTAGCAGCTGTCGACCACTTCCCAGCTCCATTTCAAATATGGCCAAGGTATAAATGGCATTGACGTGACTGCAGTGGCTGCTAAAAACAGACTTGACGGCTAGATAGGAGCATGCACATCGCTCGGACAAACGCTGCACGTTCTCTTGGCCTAACGTAGATTTTCAAACTTACTTTACCAGCTGTAAAGGACTATTTGGGCATTTTCTTCTCTTCTACGTGAACAACATGGAGAGCTTGGAGAAACAGCTCATTTGCCCCATATGCCTGGAGATGTTTACAAAGCCTGTGGTTATCCTGCCCTGCCAGCACAATCTCTGCCGAAAGTGTGCCAATGATGTCTTCCAGGTAAGAAACAAGCTATTTACTATCACAACATATACTAAGTGAACATGCAGAACACTATAAAGAACATCACCACCCAAAGCTTGCCAGTTAGTGTCTCTGGAATCATGAGTATGTCCTATTTTGGAAGTTTTTGGTCAGAAAACCACCACTCGACCAAATCCTACAGCCTTCGTGGCTTGATTGTTTACTGTTTACAGGCCTCAAACCCATACCTCCCGACAAGGAGTGGCTCGTTGGCATCCGGAGGCCGCTTCCGATGTCCGTCCTGCAGACACGAGGTGGTTCTGGACAGGCATGGTGTTTACGGACTGCAGCGAAACCTGCTGGTGGAGAATATTATCGACATGTTCAAGCAGGAGTCTAGCAGGTAAGCTGGACAAGACGCACTGTGACACAGGTGTCAAACTCAAGGCCCGGGGCTAGATCTGGCCCACCACAACATTTAATGTGGCCTGCGAAAGCCTGGAAATAATATCTGTCAATAAGTACTTCATATATTCTTACTAAATGTATTCATTCCTTCAATTTTGACAGAAAAAAGACATGTAAAGTATTACATGCAATTGCATATGTTTTAAACTTTCATATTATCTGATCATGCAACAAATATTATATCATGCATTCCAAACATTAAACATTAACAATGAAGACTTAAATATCTGGGCTTCACGGTGGCAGAGGGGTTAGTGCATCTGCCTCACAATACGAAGGTCCTGAGTAGTCTTGGGTTCAATCCCGGGCTCGGGATCTTTCTGTGTGGAGTTTGCATGTGCTCCCCGTGACTGCGTGGGTTCCCTCCAGGTACTCCGGCTTCCTCCCACTTCCAAAGACATGCACCTGGGGATAAGTTGATTGGCAACACTAAAAACATTGGCCCTAGTGTGTGGATGTGAGTGTGAATGTTGTCTGTCTATCTGTGTTGGCCCTGCGATGAGGTGGCGACTTGTCCAGGGTGTACCCCGCCTTCCGCCCGATTGTAGCTGAGATAGGCTCCAGCGCCCCCCGCGACCCCAAAGGGAATAAGCAGTAGAAAATGGATGGATGGATGGACTTAAATATCTGCTTAACTCATGACTTTAAAGCAAGTTATCTCTCAAATTGTACACTGTAAAAATGATAGTAAAAACTGTTCATCTAACATTTAAAAAACAGTGGAACAATTTTTCCATTTAAAGTATAATGTTGTAATTCATCATTTATTCACACGCGGCCCTCTGAGAAATACTGTAGTCTGTTCCAGAATCAAACTCGTTGCCATCATAAACCTCAGCAATATTTGAAGTAACATTCTTTACAGTCATTTAAGTGTAAGAAGAAGTTAACCTCAACAACAATCTTTTTTCCCGTACTGCTTTCCATATAAGTCAGCTTACTTCATGTAGTGGTTGGAGTTTATCCTTATTCTTTTGAAGCTGATAAAGTTTAGCAAACTCTGCTGCAGGATACACCAAATGAAGATACTGCCATCTTGTGGCGTTACTAAAACTCTACCAGGAGGTTGCCTCCAGCCACAGCTTTTAATGCAGATGTTTTCGAATACTCTGCAATGATTTGCTTTAATATACCCCATACCTGATGACTGTATGGGAAACACAGAAGTAAATTGAATAAAAGCAATAATTGGAGCATTTATAGATGATTATTAGGGATGAACAAAAAAATCGATTCACATCTAAATCGTGATTATTTTTCATCCCAATTCTAAATTGATTCATAATTTCAAAAAATCGGTAAAAAAAAAAAAGGCGAGAATCGTGTTGAAATCGAGAATCGATTCTGAATCGAATTTTCGCCCCAAGAATCAGAATCAGATTGAATCGTTAGGTGCCCAAAGATTCACACCCCTACTGATTATTATTATTGTTAAAACCGTAATCTAATGCTGGTCTTTATACTGTAGTCCAGGGGTGTCCAAAGTTTTTGACCCGGGGGCCGCATTGGGCATGTTAAGTAACAATATATATATATATATATATATATATATATATATATATATATATATATACATATATATATACCGTATATATATATATATGTATATATATGTATGTGTGGGGAAAAAAAATCACAAGACTATTTCATCTCTACAGGCCTGTTTCATGAGGGGGGTACCCTCAATCGTCAGGAGAAAATCTCCTGACGATTGAGGGTACCCCCCTCATGAAACAGGCCTGTAGAGATGAAATAGTCTTGTGATTTTTTTCCCCACACATACATATATTGCGCTCTACTACGGTATCGAGCACTATTTTTTGGATAACCTTATTAAGACATATATATGTATATATATATATATATATATATATATACACTTATATACAGTATAGCCTATACATATTTATGTGTACATATTAGGGTTGTACGGTATATCGGTGCTAGAATAGTACTGCGATACTAATGAATCATATTCGGTACTGTACCGCTTCTATAAAGTACCTTCCACCCGCCCCTTTTCTTTAATGGGCATGACAGCGCATCGTCGTCACGTCGTGACATTGCTGGTTTTACGAGCAGAGGAGCATGTTCGGCAACGCATAATCACAGAGTACTCTTAATCAGACAATGTGTATAGACAGAAAAGGGAGAACGGACGCATTTTGCCTCAAAAACTAACGATAAAGGTGAAGTTATAACACTGAAACGCTCTCAGGAAGATGTGCTTTAAGACATGGCTAGCTAGCTAGTGGCTAAAGTCCATCGGCAGCCGGCAGTGTTTTAGCTACTTCTAAATGACTAATCCTCGCCTCCATGGCGACAAATAAAGTACGTTTCTTACAAGTATCATCCCTACAGGCTAAACATGCTTCACTACACACCGTAGCTCACCGGCGTCAAAATGTAAACAAACGCCATTGGTGGATCTACACCTAACATCCACTGTAATGATACCAAGTACAAGAGCGTATCTAGTTGATACTACTATGACTACATCGATATTTTTTGGCATCACAACATCTTCTTTCGTTTTAAAAAAATTTATATTATGTTTATAAACTCAGTGATTACGTCCCTGGACACATGAGGACTTTAAATATGACCATTGTATGATCCTGTGACTACTTGGTATCGGATTGATGCCCAAATTTGTGGTATCATCCAAAACTAATGTGAAGCATCCAAACAATAGAAGAATAAATTATTACTACATTTTAACAGAAGTGTAGATAGAACATGTTAAAAAAGAAGCAGCAAGCAGATATTAACAGTAAATGAACAAGTAGTTTAATAATTCATTTTCTACCACTTGTCCCTCATAATTTTGACAAAATAATAGCATGGAAAATGACACAATATGTTACTGCATAAGTCAGCAGACTAAATTAGGAGCCTTTGTTTGCTTACTTACTACTAAAAGAAAAGTTGTCTTGTACTGTATGTTCACTATTTTATTTAAGGACAAAATAGCAATAAGAAACATATGTTTAATGTACCCTAAGATTTATTGTTCAAATAAAGCTCATAATGCAATTTTTTGTGGTCACCTTTATTTAGAAAAGTATCGAAAAGTTCTGAAAAATATAGAATACATTTTGGTACCGGCACCAAAATATTGGTATCGGGACAACACTAGTTTGAAGTAACATTCTTTAAAGTCATTTAAGAGTAAAAAGAAGTTAACCACAACAACAATTTTTTCCCCCTTACTACTTTCGATATGCGTCAGCTTACTTCATGTAGTGGTTGGAGTTTATCCTTATTCTTTTGAAGCTGATAACGTTTGGCAAACCCTGCTGCAGGATGTCACTATACTGCGTGTGAGTGTTTATTATTGCCAATGCTTACATTCTAAGTGCATGGCAAGACTGATAGCTTGTCAATACACCACAGCGATGTGAACCTTTGACATTATCAAAGTGACATCGCTCAACCCATCAATATGTTCTCTAATGTAAACTCCTTTCTCTCTCGCTTTCTCTCTTTTTCGCCAGCAGTACCACGCCAGCGCCCGAACGAAAGGAAGCGGCGTCGCCCATGTGCGACGTCCACAAAGAAGAGAAGATCAACATTTACTGCATGACCCATAATGTGCCCACCTGCTCCATGTGTAAGGTCTTTGGAGCCCACAAAGACTGCCAGGTGGAGCCAATCAGCAGCATCTACCAGACCAAGAAGGTGAGGCCTGAGAGAACGCAAACAAACAAGGCCACCTCCCTGAAGCGCTAAGAAATACAACGCGTCTCCCCTAGACGGAGCTGAACGACGGCATCGCCATGATGCTAGGCTACAACGACAGGTTACAGGGCATCGTCAGTCAGCTGGATGAGGCCTGTCGTGCCATCGAGGTCAGTGAGCATCTTCACCAGTGTACAAGCACGCCTTTCTCCCCTCTTTTAAGCTTATGTTTTCCCCACGTTGTCTTTTACTAGAAGGTGTGATTTTCGTCACACAAGGCGTGCACATGCTCAGTGTGCGTCACTCAGCCCCAAGCAGTGGCTAACATGTTATCACAATATTTATAGATTGACAGGAAAAGTACAACAGAGCTCTTCAAAAGCGGCCCCCAGGAGTGCTGCATGGAAGCCGTGAAATGTTTGTTGATTTTTCAAACATATTTTTTCATATACTTTTCAAGTACATGAAAAAATACATCTACTTATAAAGTATAAAAACAAGCACCAGGTGGTCAGGTGACCCTTCTGAAGAAGACTGCAGATGACAGTCGAAACACCGCAAAATTCCATCTGGTATACCGAAAATTACTAAAAGAAAAATTGAAAAATATATGGATGAGAAGACATAATAAACCTTTTTGAGTATATTTTTTCATGTTTACCTCTGCAATTTGCCCACAATGTTAAATAAATTTTACCATTGAGCCAACACACTGTCAGATGTGAATAAATAATAACATATAACATGAATAGATAACAACATCATTTTATTCATGTTAAGATAGCAAGTTGTTAGCTAGCGATCAGCGTGCTAGTTGCTGGCTAGCGATTATAGCTCTAGTTCCCAGCTAGCAATTAGCGGGTTAGATGTCAGCTAATAATTAGGGAAGACAAGTTAATATATACAGCACAATTCGTACACAAGGCAATCCAAAGAGCTGTACAGAAAATGACAAGAATTAGCCCTTTAGTCGGCAGCTAACGATTAGCACTCTCATTGTCAGCAAGCGATTGGCACGCTATTTGCCAGCAAGCGATTAACGCGCCAGTTGCCAGCTGGCGATTATAGTGCTAGTTGCCAGCTCGCGTTTAGTGCTCTAGTTGCCAGCTAGTGATTAGTGCGTCAGTTGCCAGCTCGCGATTAGAGTGCTAGTTGCCAGCTAGAGATTAGTGCTTTAGTTGCCAGCTAGCAATTAACACGCCAGCTGCCAGCTGCCGATTAGAGTGCTAGTTGCCGTTTAGCTATTAGCGGTACTATACTGTTATTTGAATAATGTTAGTATTGCACAATAAAAATCACGACCAGTTTAATGTAAAATTGAAATGTTAAAAATGTTGATGAGGGGTCATCAACATTTTGATCAAGTTGATGCTCAAATTTTATTTTCCATCATGTTAACATAGGGTATGAAAAAATCCATAACAACAATCAAAAACTATATGTCTACAAATATTTGGACAGTATCAATCAATCAATCAATCTTTATTTATATAGCCCTAAATCACAAGTGTCTCAAAGGGCTGCACAAGCCACAACGACATCCTCGGTACAAAGCCCACATACGGGCAAGGAAAAACTCACCCCAGTGGGACGTCGATGTGAATGACTATGAGAAACCTTGGAGAGGACCGCATATGTGGGTAACCCCCCCCCTCTAGGGGAGACCGAAAGCAATGGATGTCGAGTGGGTCTGACATAATATTGTGAGAGTCCAGTCCATAGTGGATCCAACATAATAGTAAGAGTCCAGTCCATAGTGGGGCCAGCAGGACACCATCCCGAGCGGAGACGGGTCAGCAGCGTAGAGATGTTCCCAGCCGATGCACAGGCGAGCGGTCCACCCCGGGTCCCGACTCTGGACAGCCAGCACTTCATCCATGGCCACCGGACCTGTGCCCCCCCCCCCTCAAGGAAAAGGGGAGCAGAGGAGAAAAGAAAAGAAACGGCAGATCAACTGGTCCAACAGGGGGGCTATTTAAAGGCTAGAGTATACAAATGAGTTTTAAGATGGGACTTAAATGCTTCTACTGAGGTAGCATCTCTAATTGTTACCGGGAGGGCATTCCATAGTACTGGAGCCCGAATAGAAAACGCTCTATAGCCCGCAGACTTTTTTTGGGCTCTGGGAATCACTAATAAGCCGGAGTTCTTTGAACGCAGATTTCTTGCCGGGACATATGGTACAATACAATCGACAAGATAGGACGGAGCTAGACCGTGTAGTATTTTATACGTAAGTAGTAAAACCTTAAAGTCACTTCTTAAGTGCACAGGAAGCCAGTGCAGGTGAGCCAGTATAGGCGTAATATGATCAAACTTTCTTGTTCTTGTCAAAAGTCTAGCAGCCGCATTTTGTACCAACTGTAATTTTTTAATGCTAGACATAGGGAGACCCGAAAATAATACGTTACAGTAGTCGAGACGAGACGTAACGAACGCATGAATAATGATCTCAGCGTCGCTAGTGGATAAAATAGAACGAATTTTAGCGATATTACGGAGATGAAAGAAGGCCGTTTTAGTAACACTCTTAATGTGTGATTCAAACGAGAGAGTTGGGTCGAAGATAATACCCAGATTCTTTACTGATTCGCCTTGTGTAATTGTTTGGTTGTCAAATGTTAAGGTGGTATTATTAAATAAATGTCGGTGTTTAGCAGGACCGATAATCAGCATTTCCGTTTTCTTGGCGTTGAGTTGCAAGAAGTTAGCGGACATCCAATGTTTAATTTCATTAAGACACGCCTCCAGCTGACTACAATCCGGCGTGTTGGTCAGCCTTAGGGGCATGTAGAGTTGGGTGTCATCAGCATAGCAATGAAAGCTAACACCGTATTTGCGTATGATGTCGCCTAGCGGCAGCATGTAAATACTAAAGAGTGCAGGGCCAAGAACCGAACCCTGAGGAACTCCGCACGTTACCTTAACATAGTCAGAGGTCACATTATTATGGGAGACGCATTGCATCCTGTCAGTAAGATAAGAGTTAAACCACGACAAGGCTAAGTCTGACATACCAATACGTGTTTTGATACGCTCTAATAAAATATTATGATCGACGGTATCGAAAGCAGCGCTAAGATCAAGAAGCAGCAACATAGATGACGCATCAGAATCCATCGTCAGCAGTAGATCATTAGTCATTTTTGCGAGGGCTGTCTCCGTAGAGTGATTTGCCCTGAAACCGGATTGAAAAGGTTCACAGAGATTGTTAGACACTAAGTGTTCATTTAGCTGCTGTGCGACAATTTTTTCGAGGATTTTCGAAATAAAGGGAAGGTGGGACACCGGTCGGTAGTTTACCATGAGGTCAGGATCAAGGTTAGGTCTTTTGAGCAGAGGATGAATAACCGCTTTCTTGAATGCTAGGGGAACAGTGCCAGAGGAAAGTGATAAGTTTATAATATTTAGCACTGATGGACCTAATAATACAAAAAGCTCCTTGATAAGTTTCCCAGGAAGTGGGTCAAGTAAACATGTTGTTTGTTTTATCCCACGTACACGCTGTAATAGTTCCTCTAATGTTATTTCATCAAAAAGAGAGAGACTATTTTGTATTGCAGTATCCGTCGTAGATACAGTTGTATCTGTGTTCATAGAACCCAGTTGTAGCTGGGATGCGTTGTCTTTAATCTCCTTTTTAATGAGTTCAATTTTCTTATTAAAGAAATTCATAAAGTCATCTGCCGAGTGGGTGGAGCTATTGGGAGGAGTCCCTTGTTGGGTTAGCGATGCTACTGTACTAAACAAAAATTTAGGGTCGTTTTTGTTGAGGCGGATGAGATTTGAGTAATATTTAGCTTTAGCTAAGGTAAGCATGCGTTTATACGATATTAAACTATCACTCCATGCTTGATGGAAAACCTCAAGCTTGGTCGCGCGCCATTTGCGTTCCAACTTTCTACATGATAATTTATGAGCTCTGGTTTCCTCTGTAAACCATGGGGTGCGCCTTTTAGGGGCCCTTTTTTGTTTTAGCGGTGCTATACTATCAATGGTTTTGCGCAGGGCATTGTCAAAGTTGTTAGTGAGGTTATCAATAGAGCCGACATAATTTGGGAATGGTGCCATTACCGAAGGCAGTAGGTCAGCAAGAGTCACCGTTGTGGCGGCATTAATGTTGCGGCTGCTATAGCAGTTATTATTATTATTAGTTTGTTGACAATGAGTCAGAACTTCGAATTTTATAAGGTAATGATCGGACATTACTTTAGTATACGGGAGTACCATAACTTTGGAGGTGGTGACACCCCTGACCAGCACTAGATCTATCGTATTGCCGTTGCGATGCGTAGGTTCATTTATTATTTGTGTAAGACCACAGCTATCAATTATAGTCTGGAGCGCCACGCACTGAGGGTCCGATGGGGTATTCATATGGATATTAAAGTCCCCCATTATGATTATATTGTCTGCGTGCGTCACTAGATCAGCAACGAACTCTGAGAATTCATTAATAAAGTCCGAGTAGGGCCCTGGGGGGCGGTAGATAACAGCCATATCGAGAGGCAGCGGTGCGACAGACCTCAGTAGCATTATTATGATGTTGCCTTTACAGTATGTATACACCACCACAATATTCTAGAAATCAATCAATCAGTAAATAAATCAGCTTGTGTTTGAAGTTTAGTCTCCTTTGCCTTCATTTGAACACCTATACAGTAATCCCTCTTTTATCGCTGTTAATTGGTTCTGAACATGACCATGTTGAATTAATTACAAATTGACAAGTTTCATAGCTTGAGCATAAAAAAACGGTTTACAATTTTTAAAATAACATTTTCAACATTATGGAAACCCTCTAGACATGAAATAACACCTTTTAATCACCTTTACACTATTTTAATCCTATGTAGTTATGCTGCATGAAGCAGAGCCAATCCGTGGCCTCAGCAAACTGATTGGTTTGGTCTCCTGTGGTGTGCCAATACTACTGTAGCATTGATGTTTTTATTTGATTTTCATTTAGCCACTTTAATGCTTGAAAATGCTTAGTTGTTGCCAAGAATGTTGTAGAATATGTATTAAATAAAAATAAAAATGTCAGCGATGTGATGAAACCGCAATATTTGAAGTGATGATGAAGCGATGTGGCGAGGGACGACTGTACCGTAAAGGCAAAATCATAAAAAACTCACTGTCTAAATACTTCTGGAACTTATTGTTGCTATGTTCACAAGAATGACAACATTGATAGCAAACAATGCCAAAATGGTGTTCAAAAGTATATTAGCATGCAAATGTTTGAACATTCTGACGTACTGATTGATTGAGACTTTTATTAGTAGGTTGCACAGTGAAGTACATATTCTGTACAATTGACCACTAATTGGTAACACCCGAATAAGTTTTTCAACTTGTTTAAGTCGGGGTCCACTTGATTCATGATACAGATATATACTATCAGATATATACTATCATCATAATACAGTCATCACACAAGATAATCACATTGAATTATTTACATTATTTACAATCCGGGGTGTGGAGGGGGGTGGGGGTCGGTTTGGTTGTTATCATCAGTCATCAACAATTGAGAACAGAGAAATGGATATTGGAACAGTGTAGGTCTGACTTGGTAGGATATGGACAGCAAGTAGTGGGCAGAGAGAGAGAGAGAGAGAGAGAGAGAGAGAGAGAGAGAGAGATCAGAAGGCATAAGAAAAGTATCTACATTTGATTGTTTATATTTGATTATTAACAATCCGGGGAGGGTGTTAGTTTAGGATTGTAGCTGCCTGGAGGTGAAGTTTTATTGCGGTTTTGAAGGAGGATAGAGATGCACTTTCTTTTATACCTGTTGGGAGCGCATTCCACATTGATGTGGCATAGAAAGAGAATGAGTTAAGACCTTTGTTAGTTCGGAATCTGGGTTTAACGTGGTTAGTGGAGCTCCCCCTGGTGTTGTGGTTATGGCGGTCATTTACGTTAAGGAAGTAGTTTGACATGTACTTCGGTATCAGGGAGGTGTAGTGGATTTTATAGACTAGGCTCAGTGCAAGTTGTTTTACTCTGTCCTCCACCCTGAGCCAGCCCACTTTGGAGAAGTGGGTAGGAGTGAGGTGGGATCTGGGGTGGAGGTCTAGAAGTAATCTGACTAGCTTGTTCTGGGATATTTGGAGTTTAGATTTGAGGGTTTTGGAGGTGCTAGGGTACCAGGAGGTGCATGCGTAATCGAAAAAGGGTTGAACGAGAGTTCCCGCCAGAATCCTCATGGTGCTTTTGTTGACCAGAGAGGAGATTCTATACAGAAATCTCTTTCGTTGGTTGACCTTTTTGATTGCCTTGGTTGCCATTTTATCACAGGAAAGATTAGCCTCTAGAATGGAACCTAGGTAGGTGACCTCATATTTCCTGGTGATAACAATGTCATCCACTTTTATAGTAAAGTCATTGACTTTCTTAAGGTTGATGTGGGACCCAAATAGGATGGATTCCGTTTTACCCAAGTGTATGGATAGCTTGTTGTCAGCGAGCCAGGTGCATGTTCTACAGAGTTCAGCACTCAGGATTTTCTCCACCTGTGACTTGTCCTTGCAGTAAATAAGGCGTTTTAAAACTTTTTACCCGTTGTGTATGTATAACTTTTTTCAATGCTATCCGTCTAAAATGGTAATGATAAACATGGAGGTAAAAGGGAAACAACAGTGTGATTTATATTTTCTATGGACAACCATTATGTTAGCGCCTACATGACAATTATGTAATGTATTAATACAGTTATCCTGTTTCTTATAAAAGGTCCTCAGAGCAAAAGCATTGGACTTTTTAACCATCCACTTTACTCCAGTTTATTTTTTATTGCTGATATATTTCTGCCTTTTGCTTACCAAATATATTGCAAAGGAAGCTTGCAGGAACAATTCAAGCTAATGCTAACAAATCGCATCTTAGTGTTTTTCCTTTGATATATATACATGCTAACATATGCTAATTAGTATTTGGAGTGTATTCTACCACACCCTGGTCAAATATTGCTGTCACTCACTGCTGCTAAAGGAGAACAGCCGGCGGCAGAAGAACCTTGTTTGTGAGAAGTTTGACCAGCTGTACTCCATCCTGGAGGAGAAGAAGAGGGAGATGAGTCTAAAGGTGACGGCCGAGCAGGAGGAGAAGGTCAGCTACATCCGCAGCCTGACCATTAAGTATGGGGACCACCTGGAGGAGAGCTGCAAGATCGTGGAAATGGGCATCCAGAACATGGAAGAGCAGGAAATGGCCGTGTTCCTGCAGGTCGGTCCATATCATGGAAACTCATCAACATGATCTATTTTTTAACTGGGATTTGACCGCATTCTTTCTCTTCACTTTTAGAGCACAAAACCGCTTCTCAAAAAGTAAGTAGACTTGCTGATTTACCTAAACAGGGACAGACAAACTCACATAGTCCTCCTGAGAACCAGCATACTATGCAGTGGGCATTTGTTTTTGGTCTATTCCTTTTGTCACTTACAGATTTCAGAAATAAATAGGCCTGTTTTGCAAAACACAAAAGTAACTTATGGGATTTTAAAAAAACATAGCTGTGTTCAACCACATTTGTTATTCATTAAGAAGTACGTTGCACAACAAAGCGGCAACTGAACCAAACAAAAGAGCAAACTGCTCAGTCAGCTGATGGGTTGATTGCATACAACAGTACAGTCGAAATCTCACACCAACAACTGCAACCAATATTTCAATGTGCATGCAGAGGCAGCGGCTGGCTCCTAATGAAACTCCAAATGCATCTTGTGGCGTTAATAAAACTCCATCAGTAGGTTGCCTACAGCCACAGCGTTTAATGCTGATGTTTTCTGACTGATTTATTGTTTATTGAATGGATCCCCATTAGCTGACGCCAAGGCGACCGCTAGTCTTCCTGGGGTCCATATAGGCGCATACAAAATTAAAATACAAAGAATACATACATTACCATACATTATACAAAAGAAAAGTACAACATAAGATAAAAAACTAGTTAAACCCAGAATTAAAAATTAATGTCATGTGGGAAGCTGCAATAGGTGTATATTCAAAGCTATTTTGAATGGCAATTTACTTTTTGAGAGATTAATGTGAGATGGCAACCGATTCCAGAATGATATACATCTATACATGACTGTATGTTTGAGGAGATTGGTCCTGGGAGCAGTAAGTGCCAAATAGCCATTTCTGGCATTCCTAGTGTCATGAATATGCATGTTAGTTGATTTTAAAAACTGTTTGTAAAAGTAATCTGGTGATTGATCTAACATGATAGTTCTAAAGAACATAAGGAGACTACAATGCATCTTTTGTTCAACAGATAACCATGACAGGCTTGAATGCATAAATGAAATATTTGTGCGCAAAGAACATTTAAGTACCAGTCTAGCTGCTCTGTTCTGAACAAGTCGCAGTTTGTTCAGGTCAGACTTAGTCGTGGCGGACCATATTATAGGACAGTAATGAAGATGACAGAAAACCAAGGACTGTATGACTTGACCCATTGTTGAGGATGTCAAGTAGGTGGAGCACTTCCTGACCATGTCTAAACCTCTTCCCATTTTCATTAAAATACCATCAATATGATCGGAACATGACAGTTGACTGTCTAATAGCACACCAAGCAGTTTTGCTATTTTAACCAGCTCAATAGGTATATCTGGCATTGAAAGATGAAGCTGAGGGTCATCAACAAGCATATGCCTGGATCCAAAAAGAATGCTTTTTGTTTTGTCAATATTCACAACAAGTTTACTATCTTTTACCCATTTGAGACCTCAGCAATGATTTGCTTTTGTAGACCCTGCACCGAGGTGAACTGATTAAAGGCAATAATTGGAGCATTTACGTATGATTATCAGGGGCAAACAAAAAAATCGATTGATATCTGTGCAGCTGGGATAGGCTCCAGCAGCCCCCGCGACTCCATAAGGGACAAGCGGTAGAAAATGGATTGATGAATGGATGGACATCTGAATCGTGATTATTTTTCATCCCGATTCTAAAACGATAAAAAAAAATAGGAGTATTGGTTTGAATCGAGAATCGTGTTGAACCGAGAATCGATTCTGAATCAAATTGTCACCTCAGGAATCAGAATGAGAATGAATTGTTCAATCGGCAAAGATTCACATCCCTAAAGATTGTTGTTATTATCGCTAAAACCATAACCATAATGCTGGTCTTTGTTGCACACAGACTTGCCGAAGCATGTAGCACGTCGCACCTGGACAAAGTGGAGCGTGGCTACGAGAAGATGGATCACTTCACCGCCGACTTCCGGAGGGAACGCAAGGCGTTGCGAAGTATCGACTTCATCCAAGGTGCGTTGTGACATCACAACAACTCCACAGCTCAGCCAACTCTCTGACAAGTCTTCTTCTACAGAGGAGGAGGACGACGATGACGAGGAGGATGATGACGAAGAGGCTGGGCAAGGGGAGCCGGCGCCCGCGTCTGTGGGAGGCAACGCTACATCCGCCCGACCCGCCCCGCCCACCCCGGCCACCTCCGCCCCGACTGCTCCCGCCCCGCCGCAGACAAGCCCCGCCCCTGCTGCAGCCAAAAGCCCATCGTCCAGCTCACTGTCAGCAGGTCAGTAGGGATATTTTTTGGGGTACACCTTTTTGAGTATACCCTGAAGAAAGCACACTGTGCTAAGACTTTTTTGTGTTTTTACTACTTAAATGTGACTTGTAATTACTGGATTTAAAAAAATGTAATTCACCTGTTGTGACATTTGAGTATTTGACTCTTCTCTGCTGAAAGACTATGAGTTGTAAAATGACCTTAGTTGAACCAAAATTATATTTTACAATTAGGGGTGTGCCGATCGATTGGCCGCCAATCGGTTCTGGCCGATTCTCCTGAAGAAATGTGTGATCAGCCATTGCCAATTTATGTCATTTAATACCGATCACAAACACCGATTCCGTATGATTGAAACTATTTATTTTTGGTCCCCCCGTCTGACGAGCATGCAGCCAGCAGCTAATTGTGTGCCTCTCCATACACAGCTGATCCCCTTAATTAATAATAATCACCTCCATAATGGCAAATAAACAGCATTTTCTTTAGTTTCTTAATTATCATTATCAAGTATTAGAGGACGAGTTTAAAAATGCCACACACCGAGGCATGCTAATAGCTTAGCTAGCTAGAAACAATTAAACACTAAGACATAAGTGCTTAGGTAACCTGCCCAGTGGCCTTGTAATTAGAGTGTCCGTCCTGAGACTGGAAGGTCGTGAGTTCAAACCCCGGCCGAGTCATACCAAAAACTATAAAAATGGGACCCATTGCCTCCCTGCTTGGCACTCAGCAGCAAAGGTTGGAATTGGGGGTTAAATCACCAAATGATTCCCGAGCATGGCCACCACTGCTGCTCACTGCCCCCTCACCTCCCGGGGGGTGAACATGGGGATGGGTCAAATGCAGAGAATAATTTCACCACACCTAGTGTGTGTGTGACTGTCGTTGGGACTTTAACTTAGTAAACTTTAAGAAGTATACATGTAACTACGTCGCAGCATGCTTCAGCATTGTCACAGTCAGAACACATGTGGGGAGGTGGATGGAACAATAAATTAGTGGTGTCGATACCAGCGGTAGTATCAGTATATAATCGATACAAGAGTAATGAAATAAAAATGTAAATTGTTCAATAATTTGGTTGTTGTTTTTGCTAAAGTTTATAAACTCAGGTATTAATAATTACTTGGACTCATAAGGAGTCAGAGGGCAAAAACCAAAGGATTTAAATGAGTAAAGGAGAGTGGTTTTTGCTTTTATTTACCGGTAGTTATTGTGTACTATTGACTCTGTTTTGATACAACAAAAAAGAATAAGGAACAAGTTTAATTATTGTGTTGATATTGTTACACTGTCAATAGCACTCACCATAAATAAATGGAACCATGTACAGTTAGTACATGTGATTGTTATTGGTATCGGCTGATCTCATTCATGGATGATCGTATTGGAATTGGCAGAAAACCCTGATCGGACACCCCTATTTATAATTCTTATTTTATTGCTAATTTACAATTTACACACTTCACATGTTATGTACAAAAGTATAGGGACACCTGGTTATAAAGTTGCCTGTGCTCTTCTGGGAAGACTCTCTGCCAGTCACTGATGTGGGACCAGGCTGGCCATCTCTGCTCTCATTCAACCCAAATGTGTCTTGATAAAAAGCACAAAACCTTCCCCAAACTATTTTCTCATCGTCCGAAACCTCTTTGCTACAGTGAAGAATTAGGACTAGGAGACCATGGCACGACCTGTGATTGATGAATTGTTCAATTAGGACGCCTCAGGTGTCCAGTCTTGTCTAATTACCACAAAGGACGGTCACTCGTTGAGCTTGAGCAACATTCGAGGCAGCACAAGAGGATGACTCACAGCTTTTGTTTGGTGTGTCAGTCAAAGATCATGCACCATCACACACACACACACACACACGCCACACACACATCATCCTCATTAGGTCCATTTCAGCGTCTTGTCACTTTATTTGAGCAAAATTACCAAGCTTCTAAAGTTTAAGTGGATGTGTGACTCTTGTGTTGTTATTTTTTCCACGCTTCGCCACAGAGTTAACCCACGGCTCGGCTCTATTTGTTCATATCTGTGTGGGCAAGAGTCTAAATATGCTTCACTGTGTTGCCAAACTAAACAGCCTCTCCATGTTTACCATTAAATGTCTACAATTGTTAGCAATGGAGTTTCATTTCAGGGGAGTATATTTCCACAGACAAATGCTTTTATATTAGTGTTTTTTATTTGAAAATATATAAGATGTTGAATGACTGCTTTCACATCAGTTTATTAACAAACATAAATACAGTGAACAAAAGCAAGAATGCATCATAATGTCATAATGAAGAAAAAGTTGCACATATATATATATATATATATATATATATATATATATATATATATATATATAATTTTCTGACATGGCAACATTATCATTTTTAAGTCATTCCATGTTCATGTTTGAGGTCAAAGCTATAAATAATAGAGTGATAAAGCAGCACGATATTGTACAGAGCTTGTTTTTGTGCTGATTTTACAAATGCAAAAGATAATCTTATAATGTATAATAAATAAATAAAAGGGTTTTAGAGGGGAAGGGTCTTTGGTCCTCACTTCCCGAAGAGCTCCATCATTCTTCTGTTGTTTTGAGCTTGCTGCGCGATCTGCTCCGCCTTGGACATCTCCATCATCTCCCGCAGCAGGTGGAAGGTGAGGTCCAGGGAGATGGGTGGGTCTTCGGACCTGCGTCCCCGCTCCCCCGAGTCGTACGAAGCGTCATCCTTGCGGTCCGCCAAGCCGCCGACGAGCGCGCGTATGTTGCCAACTCTGCCTTGCAAAAGCCGCCGAGTCAGCTGGAGCTGCAGCGCCCTGTTGAGGAGGCCACTTGCGCCCAGGGGGTACATGGACGAGGGGGGGAGAGAGTTTGAGTCCCCGCTGCCCAGCCGGAGGAAGTACTCCTCGCCCAGACGCTCCAGGATGGGACCTGAGGGCGACCGCTGCTGCTGCTGCTGCTGCTGCTGGGAGTTTGGGCTTTGGGCAGCGGGGATGCGCAGAACTCCGCCGGGGCTCTCAACAGCCCGACATTCGTAGCGCGGCAGGAAGGCAACGAGCAGAATCACAATGGTACCAAAGAAATTGAGCTTCATGTCAGGATGCGAACAAGAATCTGGAGGAGGGGGGAAAAAGTTGGGTTTGGTTGCTGCGTCATACGGATTTTGCGCGTAAAAAAGTCTGCATTTAAATTGCGCAACTTTTCATTCATGCCGAAAATCAACTTAACAAGAAGAAACAAATAGTTACCCTCAGTGCTTAGAGGAGGTCCAGAGCAGCGATGTGGGTTGCCAGATGTAGTTGGCGAAGATGCTGTCCTCCCTTCTTCTCCTTTTTTTTTTTTTTTTTTTTTTTAAAAGAAGAACCAAAGTGCTTATAGTTACTTCAAGACAAGATGCTGAGTGGACTTATATATATAGAGCCCACCTACCTCACGACAAGTCCAGACACATTGAGTCTGCGCGATTCCCACCCCCCCTTTTCTCTGACAAAGTGCTTTAGTTTGGACGAGATGAGTCATATGAGAGTTTGTGTGTGTGTGTGTGTGTGTGTGTGTGTGTGTGTGTGTGTGTGTGTGTGTGTGTGTGTGTGTGTGTGTGTGTGCAGCCCATAGATGCCACACCTGCTGGCATTTTCACTTAAATTAAATCAGGGGATCCACAAGTACAGAAAAAAGTATATATTTATCCATCTTAACTTGCATACTAGAGATACAGTTGTCCCTCGCCTCAAATATTGTGGGTTGACTGTATTGCAAATTTTTGTATTTAATTTTTTTTTAAAGCTTTTTCTACAATTTTTTTGCTTCTAAATGTAGCATTTTCAAGAATAAAAATGGCTAAATAACCGATAAATATCAATAGCATTGGCCACTCGAGTAGACCAAACCAATCAGTATCGTGGCCACTGACTGGCCCAGCCTCAGGCAGCATTACGAAATTGCAGTGGTTCTCAAACTTTTGTCAACAAGCATCTCAGAAAACACTTGGCTCTCAAAGTACCACCATAATGACCAATATTGAAATACAACAGCGTACTAGGCCTAAGTATTCATTAAAAACAAGGCAGAGGTTATTTAACTGGTAATATTGTTGGCCAGTGCAACAATACACACAAAGCACAAACATCATCAACAATGATACTCCATAATACAGTAAATATTTACAGACTTCTTTGGTGTACCGTGGAGCCTGCATACCACAGTTTGAGAATCACTGCTGTATTGGATTAAAGGAGCGACTGAAGGGTGTTGTTTCATGTCTAGAAGGCTCTCATAATGTTGAAAAACATATTAAGAACGTCCTAAACCATTTTTTTTGCTCTAGCGCTGAACATATTTGATCTATAGTTAGTAATACCTATACATCATAGAAATTAAGAACTAATTGACAGCGATAACTGAAGGCCAACTCTATTCAATTATATATATTTTTAGGACTGCGTTAACTAAACTGCTATTAATCACAAAACATTATCCCAGATTAATGGCATAATCTATTTTGACTGCGGATGGTTACCTGAAAGGAGGAGTAGTGCATGCTCAGGTTAAAGCATGCATCATGAGCAAAGTTGAGTGTAGGAGACTTCGACTGTTTTGCTCTCTGGCAAATTTCGCTTCAAAATACGCCCTGATGGTACTTCAGATAAAACCATTTTGAACAAATATATGTAGTGCATTCAAGTAAAACACGTAAAATGTTCATGAATGACATTTTGACAGTACAATTGCATTTTAGGGTTGTACGGTATGCCGGTATTGGTATAGTACCGCGATACTAATGAATCATATTTGGTACTATGCCGCCTCTAAAAAGTACCGGTCCGCCATTACTCGCCGTCGTCACATCGTGTCGTTGTTGGTTTTACGAGCATGTTCGCCAGCGCACACACACGGAGTACTTACAAGCAGACAAGGTGTATAGACATCTCTGCGCTGCTGACCCGTCTCCGCTCGGGATGGTTTCCTGCTGGCCCCACTATGGACTGGACCTTCGCTGATACGTTGGATCCACTATGGACTGGACTTTCACAATATTATGTCAGACCCACTCGACATCCATTGCTTTCGGTCTCCCCTAGAGTGTGTGTGTGTGTGTGTGTGTGTGTGTGTGGGGGGGGGGGGGGTTATTCACATCGACGTCCCACTGGGGTGAGTTTTCCTTGCCCTTATGTGGGCTCTGTACCGAGGATGTCGTTGTGGCTTGTGCAGCCCTTTGAGACACTTGTGATTTAGGGCTATATAAATAAATATTGATGAAAAGGGAGAATGGACACATTTTGGCTTAAAAACTAATGATAAAGGTGAAGCTATAACACTGAAACGCCCTCAGGAAGTGGTGCTTTAAGACATGGCTAGCTAGCTAGCGGCTATAGTCCAGCTGCGGTCGGCAGTGTTTTAGCTACTCCTAAATCACTAATCCTCGCCTCCATGGCGACAAATAAAGTAAGTTTCTTACAAGTATCATCCCTGCAGGACGAGGAATAGCTAAACATGCTTCCCTACACACTGGCGTCACCGCTAATGACGCCATTCCTGAATGTAAACAAACGCCATTGGTGGATCTCCACCTAGCATCCACCGTAATGATTCCAAGTACAGGAGTCGATACTACTATGATTACATCGATATTTTTTAGCATCACAAAATCTTTTTTCGTTTAAAAAAAATGTATATTACGTTTATAAACTCAGGAAATACGTCCCTGGACACATGAGGACTTTGAATATGACCAATGTATGATCCTGTAACTACTTGGTATCGGATTGATACCTAAATTTGTGGTATCATCCAAAACTAATGTAAATTATCAAACAACAAAAGAATAAGTGATTATTACATTTTAACAGAAGTGTAGATAGAACATGTTAAAAGAGAAAGTAAGCAGATATTAGCAGTAAATGAACAAGTAGATTAATAATTAATTTTCTACCACTTGTCCTTAATATTTTTGACAAAATAATACAATAGAAAATGACACAAATGTTACTGCATACGCCAGCAGACTAATTTGGAGCCTTTGTTTACTTACATACTACTAAAAGACAAGTTGTTTTGTATGTTCACTATTTTATTTAAGGACAAATTTGCAATAAGAAACATATGTTAAATATATCCTAAGATTTTATGTTAAAATAAAGCCAATATTGCAATTTTGTGTGGTCCCCTTTATTTAGAAAAGTATCAAACAGTACCGAAAAGTATCAAAATACACTTTTTTTAAAGTTAATTTTAAATTGGCACGCCAGTATTTACTGCGATTAATAGCTACTAAAGTGATTAATCGGATTTGAAGAAAATAATCGTTTAACAGCAGTAGTTATTTGTTGTTGTAGCGTGCAGTGGTGTAAAAACTGTGACCACACTGTCATCTTCTGGTGACTCTACCCTTGGGGAACTTTAGTAAGACTGTGCAGGTGTACCTAATGTTGAGGCAGTGGCGCAGTCCCGTCCAAATATTCCCCGGGCCGTCGACCCCCTTGTGTTGCCACTTAATGAATGAATGTGCATCTGCATCCAAGTCAGGAAGAGCGAGATGCCGCGTTGTCCCGCAATGATTCATCGCCCCTGCCGCTCGTACGCGCGTCACTACCTCGGCCACTTCCCCTCTCTAGGGCGAGGGCCCACCGCCAAATCACACTTTCAAGATGGAAAGCTCCATCCAATATAAGGCGAGCCATTAGAATCCTAAGCAGCTTGATGATAAAAAGTAGCTGTTTTCACACTTTGCTTCGACTAAAGTGCTGGCCAATTAAAAGGGGCAATTACCACTTACTTTCTGTTCCGTGTTAATGCTGACACTTTTCCACAGCACGTATTTGTGAGGTTAAAAGCATCTCCTTCCTCACTCGCCATTGCTTCCATTTCAGCCCCCGGACCAATGGGGTCAGGGAAAAGTAGGCCCCAGACATACATTACATGCTATAGACGGCGGGATCAAAGTGTCGTCACCGCCAATCACGGAGAAATTATGATGGAAATGGCATCTGTGGAAAACGCTTCTTTCCATATTGACTTGGCGCTTATGATGTCGCTGCAGGGGGAGGGGGGTGGGTGGGGGTGGTGGTGGTGGGTGTCAGGTCCCATCATGAGGAGCACATGTTGGCTGACACAAATAGAAAACACCTCGTGGTGAACACACGTCGCCTCCTTTGCAAATCACTGTCCCATCAGAAATCCTCTCCCGCTGCGACGACACACCGGAAAAGATTATTCAGCTTAAACGACCCCCCCCCCACCTCACCCAGCCGCACACACACACACACACACCTTTTGTTTCCTCAATTAGAGCCACGATTAGATCCGATTAAAAACATAATAATGAACGAGGGCAATGCGGGCGTTGACCTTTTGCTGATAACCTCTTGCTCATGGTGATAATTTGGGTGATGAGGCTCCTCTACAAATTCTCGGTAGCAACACGTTTTTTTGATTCATCATGTGCCCTTAATAGGGGAATGTTCTTAATAATTGAACATCCTTGCCCCTCCTTAGTGCAGCTGTTTAAACAAATACTTGTTGCCGCTCCACTCCGCTTTGACCCACTCATTTTAATCAGCAATGGACATTTTTCTGTTTATTTTAGAGGGGCTTCAGCCCCACTAAATGTTCTTAATAACTGAGTTATGTTCACATACCACAGCATTAACTGAACAGTTATTTCCTGTTCAGTGCAAAGTAGGGTGACGCGATATAAACGATATGCGGGTAAATGATATACAGTGAATCCGGAAAGTGTTCACAGCGCTTCACTTTTTCCACATTTTTTTATGTTACAGCCTAATTCTAAAATGGAATAAATTCATTTTTGTACTCAAAATTCTACACACAATACCCCATAATGACAATAACATATTTTTTCTTTTTGCATATGTATACAAAAAAAAATCGCATGTATTCACAGCCTCTGTTCAATACTTTGTTGATGCGCCTTTAGCAGCAATTACAGACTCAAGTCTTTTTGTGTACAATGTGTGCCCCAGATGGAATTGGACATTGGGTTCCTGGGCACCTCCCTGACCAGACTAAGATTAATGCAGCAATGTACAAAGACATCCTGGATGAAAACTATCGCTTCTCATCCAACGTGATGGAGATTGAAAAGTTGCTGCAAAGTGAATGGGCAAAACTGCCCATAGATAGGTGTGTCAAGCTTGTGGCATCATACTCAAAAATACTTGAGGCTGTAATTGCTGCCAAAGGTGCATCAAGTATTGATCAAAGGCTGTGTCATGGCGTAGTGGGTCGAGCAACCGTGCCAGAAACCTGAGGGTTGCAGGTTCGCTCCCCGCCTCTTACCATCCAAAATCGCTGCCGTTGTGTCCTTGGGCGGGACACTTCACCCTTTGCCCCCGGTGCCACTCACACCGGTGAATTGAATGATGAATGATAGGTGGTGGTCGGAGGGGCCGTTGGCACAAATTGCACCCGCGCTTCCGTCAGTCTACCCCAGGGCAGCTGTGGCTATGAAAGTAGCTTACCACCACCAGGTGTGAATGATTGATGGGTTCTACATGTAAAGCGACTTTGGGTACTTAGAAAAGCGCTATATAAATCCCAGGTATTATTATTATTATTATTAATACTTACAGTATGTATATATGATTTTTTTTTTTTAATTAATTGGCAAAATAAAATAAAAATCACATTGTCATTGTAGGACAAACATGAATTTATTCAATTTTGGAATAAGGCTGTAACATAACAAAATGTGGGAAAAGTGAAGTGCTGTAAATACTTTCGCACTGTGAGATTGGCCGGCGATACAGCTTCAAATACTATTGTTATGTCGTGATAATGCATGTTGATGACATTTAATGTCCTGACAACAACAAGCGAACGAACACGTCCTCGACGCACTGTAGCATTCTCGCTGGTGGCTAATGTCCCTCCACAGTGCAAAGCCACTTCTAAGTCAGTAATCGTTGCCTCCATGGTGGTAAATGAACAATGTATCTCACAAGCAACATCCTTGGAGGACGAGGAATAGCTGCTACATCCTACGCTACACACCGTAGGAGGATATGCTAGCTGCAAGCTAGCGCTCTTGAATGTAAAAAAAGGTGGGTGGATCGATATTATTATCGACAGTAATGATACAGGTACATTATCAGTATATGGGCAATGCTACAGTGGTTAGATCAATACTTTTTTATTATCAAACAACTTTTGTTGTTTTTGTTATTGTTTACAAACTCTTTATATGATTGTGATTTGAAGTATCAGTAACAGCATTGTTATGACCAATACTGCCCCTGTAACAACTTGGTATCGACAATACCGAAATTTGAAGTATCGGTTAAAACTAATGTTAAGTATGTGAACAACAGAAGAATAAGTGCTTATTACATTTTAAGAGAAGTGTAGATCGAACCATGTTACAGCAGAAAGTAACCCGGTATTAACAATAAATTACCAAGGAGATTAATAATAGTTTGAGAACTGTAAATGATGCAAAATGTTCCTGCTAAATTAGTAACTTTCGGAGGCAGATATTTACATATATCCGAATTTAAGTTGTACTTCTTTTATTTCTTAGTCATATTTGAAAACAGCTCGTGTTTTCCATTTCTTCTCTTGATGCTCTGTCAGCAAGTATACTGTGTGTGTTAACCTTGAGTTCTTTGGAATGTATTATGGCTAGGGAGACGTTGTGCTTGTATTATGGCTAGGGAGGGGGAAGGAAAGAAGGGGTTTTTGGCGTTGGGAGGACAGACCATTTTGGGAGGCGCAATAGAATGTTCTAGGGTTAGACTGGTCTCAATCAATGTATATTGGCAAAGCTTTGAGAATATACAACAAAATACCTATTCTGTCTCTGGTGGTTTTTCAACTCAGCTTTAAGTGTCGGAAAGAACTTGGGAGCGAATTGTGACTTGAATTCCCTGGGAGGAACAACTGGTCCAAAACGCAACAATTTGGGGCCCTCGTCCGGGCGACACGCTGAGAATTGGACACCTCTTACACTCTTCTGGACAGACTCAATAGTGGCCAAACATAAAACAAGGTAAGCAGAGCCTTTTTCTAAAATCTGCTTTAGGAGTCTGTCTTGAAGTATGTAAGTCAAACACTGTTTGTACCCCAGACACAGAGTGGACATTTTGATGGATTGGTTGCATTTTGCCTTGTCCGCCATTGCATATGGTGGCCAACTCATGTCATTGCGTCTTAAATCTTTCACCTGTGACTAGAATGGTTGGAGGTTCAAGTCCTTTCGTATGTTATATTCTTGGGTTAGAGTCCGTTTGAATAATACGATAAAGATTTAGGTTCAAGTCCTTTCGTATGTTATATTCTTGGGTTAGAGTCCGTTTGAATAATACGATAAAGATTTAGGTTCAAGGTCCTTTCGTATGTTATATTCTTGGGTTCAAGTCCGTTTGAATAATACGATAAAGATTTAGGTTCAAGTCCTTTCGTATGTTATATTCTTGGGTTAGAGTCCGTTTGAATAATACGATAAAGATTTAGGTTCAAGGTCCTTTCGTATGTTATATTCTTGGGTTCAAGTCCGTTTGAATAATACGATAAAGATAGATTACCGTGACGGGCTGCTTCACTGACGAGTAAGCAAATAGTCGGGTGTGGCTCACCCTGGGGGTTTGGTCTCCCCTAAAAGAGTTCTGGGTTCAAGTCCTTTTGTATGATACAATAAAGAGCACGGGTGAAGATTGAGAAAAAATAGACGAGATGGCCACGGAATGTGATGGCGGTTGGGGAGAAAGTGTGATGAATGTACTGTTGTCGACAATGAAATTAGCAGGTAGAGTTTAAAAAGAAAAAAAGAGAACGTTTCATGAAAGGTTTAAGAGGGAGTTTACAACACTCGAAAAGTCGTGAACTTAAACGTTTGGTAAATAAAGAAAAGTAACTGGAAGTTTTATGGTAAAGTGAAACGCAGAGAAAGAGCTTTCGTGCAGCTTTTTCCTTGTGTGTGTGTGTGTTGCTGGTTGCGTGGGAGAGAGAGTGTGTGTGTGTGTGTGTGTGTGTGTGTGTGTGTGTGTGTGTGTGTGTGTGTGGGTGTGTGTGTGTGTGTGTGTGTGTGTGTGTGTGTGTGTGTGTGTGTGTGTGTGTACGTGTGCTTGTGTGTGTCTACTGAGAGCATAAGCGTGCTTGTGTGTGTGTGTTGCTATTGGTGACGGTGGAGTCCGCGGGGAGAGACGGAGGGGGGGAACAAGGTGAAATAGATAAGGACATGGCTCGAGCACAGGGCGAGAAACCTAACGGTTTAAAAGAAGGCTTACAGAACTTATGTGCTCGAGAATTTAAGAGTTTGTCGGAAGTGAAAAGAAAGTTAGAGAAGAATTAGATAAGGACGGGCTGTCGCGAATGCACGAGACTATTCAAACAACCCGCCCAGACTTTGACTAAGCCAACGCCCCCTACTCAAGTGCCAAGAGAGGGAGGTACTCACACGCCCTCTCTAAGACATCGGCTCAAATTCTTAACCCCTTCCTTTGCACGTCTGACCATTTTCCTCCAGCAGATGGCAACCTCGCGCGTGCATACCAGACATTGTTGACACATAAAGCTGCTATTAGGGGCCACTTTCAAAATAAGCATTTTGCCGTCACAGACATGCAAGCCATTGTTGACCTTGCTTTCCCACCTGTACCTCAGGGAGGGAACCTTTGGCTAAACACTTTAAACAAAGCTAACCCTGATATACACGGTGCCAAAAACAACACATGGCAGGGACATCTTATTCATCACATGCAAAATTGGACAGAGCAGGATGGTGGTAGAGTAACAAGGAAACAACTACTTAAATTACAGATCGCTGAAGATGAAAAGTTAAAAGAACCAAAAGGTCAAAGATCAGCTAGCGTATATTCAGCAGTGGGTGACCTTGCTTTTGAGTCCCAGCAGGTGGAGGAAAGAATCCTCAACAGACGTGCGACCAGGCGGTTGGACTCGGGTGGTGGACACGGTGCTTTAAGGCCAAGACAGGGTGAAAACTGTTTCATCTGTGACCAGCCGGGTCACTGGCAACGTGAATATCCTAACTCCTCTGAACGAGACAGGCTCCCAAATTGCAGCCAAAACATCATACAGGCATGGCAAAGGACGCCCAAGGCAGAAGCCCCAGCAGGAAATACAGACAGGCCCCCTGCTGGACATAAGTGTCAACGGACAATGTTATCAGTTTGTGATTGACACTGGTGCCACCCACTCATTTCTGAATGCAGAGGTACCAAAGAAACTGTGTGCTTCCTTTTTGAAGGTCGAAGGCTTCGCTGAGGTCAACCAAACCTCTTCCGGTTCAGATTGCTGGACACACACTGAAGCACCCCTTCGTGGTTGACCTGCACACACCTTGCCTAATTGGTAATGACCTCCTTTACAGACTGTACCCTGACATTCAATATCGCACAGAAGGAACCTTCCTGGTGTTACCTGACGGCTCATCCACCAAGCTGCGACACCCCTACCAAAGCTCCTCCATGAGCTCATACCACAGCCTGAAACACCAGAAAGGGCTGACATCTCCAACTGCTCTATCAGTGAAAACCCTGGCTGACTGAGATGCTTCCGTGTGTACCGCCACCCGTGCCAGGAGGCCTTTGACTCCTTTATATTTATATATGTTGGAACTCAAGGTGTGGCTGCTCATGTTGACATATCTTTGCTACAACTAGCATAGTATAAGATGGACACAATTGCTGTCCCACATTGTTCTCTTGCTCTTTGCCCCGCCTACAAAACCAAAGACTTAGGTCCAATGATAAAACACGGCGTAGCTGCCACTCATTACACCGACACCCCAAAACCACATTTTCCTCTTGTTTAAGTTTTCTGTTAAGCACATAGCTATGGGCTGCACTTCGGACACCCCGGCTGTAGGCTACGAGGAGCTAGCAGCTACACAACAGCTGAGCTAAAAAGACACATTACATTTAAGCATATCAAAAAATTATAGTTGCTTATTACATACACACAGTCGACATGACAGAATTCTGATAGAAAGTATTCAGTAACAAACGTGTCCACATCATTTCAAATTACTACTGCAAAGGCATCCGCCATAAGGTTAGTATTTTTCTAGTATTTGTGTCGATATAAATATAGGCATATTTTGAAGCTTTCACCATATTGAATAAGTTACATAAAATTTAGGGTTTAGTCGAGTTTGAGTTATTTCTGATTTTGCTAAGGAGTCCCCTACCCTAATACCACCATCCAGTGGTCCACGGAGACTGAAATGACTTTCATTGATCTCAAACATGACCTGTCCTCCGCCCCTGCTCTTGCTGTACTTGACTATTAGCTGACCTTTTTCTTAGATGTTTCTGAAAGTGATAGTATTACTGACACAGTCTCTTTTTCAGAAACAGAAGGGGGAGGAGGTATGGGTGGATTCTGACTTTTGGATTCAGACTCCGTACAACAAAATAGCTTTAACAATATTCCTGTGGGTAAGAAGTTATAACTAAATTGTTGTAAGTTTGTAAATTTAACTTGAAAATAGCCATTTTGCACATCAATAGTAGTTTAGTAGATCAATTTGGAATATGGAGGAGGTGAGGGTGAACCGTGTATAGTTTTAGACTTCATTGATATGATCAATCCGGTGAAAGGGAAAAGATACTTGCTGACTTGTGTTGACAATCACAGTGGTTGGCCGGAAGCAACCCCAACCTCAAAAGAGGATGCAAAATCAGTAATTAAATGGCTTGTGAATGACCTAATTCCCCGACATGGTTTCCCCAAAAAGATTACCGTATTTTCCGCACCATTAGCCGCACCTACAAACCACAAATTTACTCAAAAGCTGACAGTGCGGCTTTTAACCCGGTGCGCTTTATATATGGATAAATATTAAGATTCATTTTCATAAAGTTTCGATCTCGCAACTTCGGTAAACAGCCGCCATCTTTTTTCCCGGTAGAACAGGAAGCGCTTCTTCTTCTACGCAAGCAACCGCCAAGGTAAGCACCCGCCCCCATAGAACAGGAAGCGCTTCTTCTTCTACTGTAAGCAACCACCCGTCCCCGGAAGAAGAAGAAAAAACGCGCGGATATCACCGTACGTTTCATTTCCTGTTTACATCTGTAAAGACCACAAAATGGCTCCTACTAAGCGACAAGGACCCGGTTCATGAAAAGACGCAATCTCTCCATCCGCACACGGATTACTACCGTATTTCACAGCAACTCATATTCCTGTGAACCGCACTGTGGAACGGGAGCACGTACGGTGAATATTCGCACCACAGGGAATGAGAAGTCATCCTTCACTGTGGTTCTAGCTTGCCATGCTAACTTCCACCCATGGTGATATTCAAAAGGAAGACCTTGCCAAAAGAGACCTTTCCAGCCGGCGTCATCATAAAAGCTAACTCGAAGGGATGGATGAAGAAAAGATGAGCGAGTGGTTAAGGTAAGTTTAAGTTTACGCGAAGAGGCCGGGTGGCTTTTTTCACGCAGCTCTGTCCATGTTGATATACGTATGTTTGTGATTGCACATTTGCGTACATTTTGGGAGTGAACAGAGTTGTTAGAACGCTGGTTTTTAATATATTATTAAAGTTTGACTGACCTATCTGACTGTTTTTCTGACATTCCTTTAGCGCAGTTAGATGCGGCTTACAACACGGGGCGGCTTATTGGTGGACAAAGTTATGAAATATGCCGTTCATTGAAGGCGCGGCTTTTAACCCAGGGCGCCTTATGATGCGGAAAATACGGTAGGTCAGACAAAACACCCATTTTAAAATTACTCACTTAGCCTTGGTCGAAAATGCTCTTGGACTAGAACACAGGTTCGGTTTGGGGGTACCATCTTCAGTCCCAAGGTAAGGTTGAAAGGATGAACCAGAATATCAAAAACGAATTGGCTAAAATCTGTGCACAGACCAAATTGAATAGGATTGACATGTTGCAATTAGCGTTAATGATCATTCGAATGTCCGTGAATAAAACTGTTTTACCGCCCTTTGAGTTTTTCACCCTATGAACTGCATACAGGACAGCCCCTTCCCAGGATCAACACCCCCCTGGAAGAAGGAATCAGCGTAAAACCAAAATGGTATTTTACACAAAATGCAGAATTTGTGTGCCAGTTCTTCTGTACAGATTCGAGGATGACAGCCCGCCACTCCAGATTCCCTTCCGTCCACTGAGAGGGTCAAGATCAAGGTCATCAAACGCAAGTGTACGGAGCCCAGGTGGAATGGTCCCTTCAAGGTCGTGGTACGGACGTCCCACGCCGTTCGACTAGCTGGTACAGGGGACACCTGGTACCACCTCTACCTCCGCACTCCCGCGGAGGAGCCTGCCACGGAAGGGGCCCAAAAGACGACGCTGAGAGACACCTCTCTCCGTTGAGCTGCCGTCTACCGTCGTGTAGATCTTCCAGATTTTCTACCTACATTACTCTGATCAACTCCAATATTGTATACCATTGATTGTGAGACCAGTCCATATGCTAGATGTTTCTTAGTTTTTCTTGCTTTAAGTGTCGGAAAGAACTTGGGAGCGAATTGTGACTTGAATTCCCTGGGAGGAACAACTGGTCCAAAACGCAACATAACCCATTTTTAAAAGGTTATATTATTATTCACATACCGAATAATACATTGTGATATTTATCGTTATTGCAGGAGACTGCACGGCGATATAGATTTTAGGCCATATCGCCCATCCCTAGTGCAATGTAAGTCAAGTCTACACACAGAGGTCGAGAACCACGCTCCTCATACATCAAAGAGAAGTAAGTAAGTTTTATTTATAAAGCGCTTTTCACAGATAAAATCACAAAGCACTGTACAAAACATAGGTGAAGTAAAACAACAATTCAATTTAAAACAACGGGGGCAACAACATTGAAAAGGATACAAAGTGGGTTAAAATTGATAGTTAAAAGGTGCATTAACTAAAAGTTTTTCTAGAAAGAGAAGTTTTCAAATGCTTCTTAAAAGTTTCAACACAGTCAAGATACTGATGCAAATTGTTCCAGAGTCTGGGAGCTATAGCCTGGAATGCCAGGTCTCCACGGGTTTTAAAGCAAGTTTTTGGGGTCTTTAGAAGACCCTGGCCTGAAGACCGGAGACTGCGCCCTGAAGAGTAGGGGCATAGCAAGTCAGTGATGTACTGAGGGGCCCCACCACGCAACGCACTAAAATCTTAAACTCAATGCGGAATTGAACTGGAAGCCAATGAAGACTGGATAAAACGGGGATGATATGGGCTGTTCTGGGTGCACCGGTCAAAAGTCTGGCAGCCACATTTTGTACAGTCTGAAGTCTCTTTAGCATTGACTTGTTGAAGAGAGTGAAAAGAGAATTGCAATAGTCAATGCGAGACGAAATGAACGTGTGAATGATCATTTCGAGATCCAAGTTTGATAACAAATTTCTCACTTTAGAAATATTTCTGAGATGATAAAAACAGTTTTTGGTCAGTTGACGACAGTGACGCTCCAAAGATATGGACTGATCAAATACAACCCCAAGGTTTCTGAGGCTGCTTTTAACAGATGCACCCAGAGAACCAACAGAACCGCACATGAGCAAGCGCTTGGTGATGCAGGCAAGTAAAGACTCCCTCAAGCAGAACCCAGGCGCAGTGGGGCGGCGGTCTGCCTGGACCATGATTGCCACCATGCCCGCACAACATGACCACGGCGCTCCAGCTCAGGTGTCCTTTTCGGTTTACGGCACGCTGCGATGTTGTCTATAAAACACCTCACTTACACGGGCGAGAGTTGACCTTTACCGTTGAGGATGTTAACAGAAGTGACATTTGTAGTTTTACAACACTGAACCAACCACACACAAAAACGAGGAAAAAAATGCTTGTTCGGATAGTAAAACCAGCTAAATGATTATGCAACATGCATGCAGGATTGAAACTGTATTCATCAAGTGAAGCTCTTTGAAGACTATTTTAAATATTAAACAGGGTGGATGGAGGGTTGCATGTGGCATGTGAACACGTCTTGCACTTTTCTTCACCACCAAAAACAAACAAGACAATATATTTGTTGCCCTTTCCCCGTCCGTGACTCAACGTATTAATCCTATTGGTTCCTGTTAAAGCCTTCAAACCGGCTAAACAACCTCCAATAATAGTTTGGCACAGCCGGTGTAGTCAATTTTGGGACTATACTATAAAATGCCTTTGTGTATTTTATTGAGTAGGGTCATAATATGTTCCATAGATTATGATGATTCTCTGTCTAAAGTTGCATTTAGAGAATATTGAGAATAAAGTAAGTAAACTATTGGGTTTATATATGTAATGGTATGAATAATTAATACAGTGTTTTTCAACCTTTTTTGAGCCAAGGCACATTTTTTGCGTTGAAAAAATGCGGAGGCACACCACCAGCAGAAATCATTAAAAAACGAAACTCAGTTGAAAGTAAAAAGTCGTTGTCGCATTTGTTGGGTATGACTTTAAAGCATAACCAAACATGCATCACTATAGCTCTTGTCTCAAAGTAGGTGTACTGTCACCACCTGCCACATCACACCCTGACTATTTTTTAGTTTTTTGCTGTTTTCCTGTGTGTAGTGTTTTACTTTTTGTCTTGCGGTCCTATTTTGGTGGCTTTTCCTGTTTTGTTGGTATTTTCCTGTAGCAGTTTCATGTCTTCCTTTGAGCGACATTTCCCGCATCTGCTTTGGTTTAGCAATCAAGAATATTTCAGTTGTTGCTATCCTTCTTTGTGGGGACATTGTTGATTGTCATGTCATGTTCGGATGTACTTTGGGGACGCCATCTTTGCTCAACACGCTGTAAGTCTTTGCTGTCGTCCAGCATTCTGTTTTTGTTTACTTTGTAGCCAGTTCAGGTTTAGTTTTGTTGCCTAAGCTTCAATGCCTTTTCTTAGGGGCACTCACCTTTTGCTTAGATTTGGTTTTAGCATTAGATACCTTTTTACCTGCACGCTGCCTCCCACTGTCATCTGCATATTGGGATCACAACAAACCATGTTCCGACATCTACAAAGCAATTAGCTACCTACTGATATTGATTAGTATAATATTATTACTCTGCTGAGCCTGAGACAGCACCGACACTTAACAACAACACATTATTTGCAAACTATAATTACTTGTTTGCAAAAAATAATTTTACCCCAAATACGTGAAATTACATAATCTCCCACGGCACACCAGACTGTATCTCACGGCACACTAGTGTGCCGCGGCACAGTGGTTGAAAAACACTGAATCAATACATCAATGTTCTTTATTTCATTATATTTTAAACATAATAAATTATATCAAATATATATATTACATTTTAAATATATTTAAGACAGTATTTATTAATTTATAAGAAATTAAAATGTAATTTTGTGATCTGTGGTTGTCGTGACAACAGACAAGCTGCTTCAACCACACAAGTCAAGCTATTATTCTAAAGTGGAATTATTTCTACCATCTTTAATGCACTAAAGTTCTAAAATTGATTTTCTCTGGTGCAAATTTCCGGCGTATCGTCCGAATGATGGACTCAGTTGCGCCTCAATAGGCTGCACCTGCTTTTCTTGCTCGTCATGCACTTAAAATGCAAATTGGAGATATTGAACAAGCCTGCCTCAATGTGTGCAGGTCTGCTTTAAAAGTAACACTCTTATTGTGTCTGTGTTGGAAAATGGAGGAATAGCTCCACTCTTGGTGTTCTACCACATGCTAGATGATTGGTTCTATTCAGGAATAATACACCGCTGGGCTGCCGATGCTTTAAAACCTTGTTGGAGTTTAGTGTCAAATTCAAAAGAAAAACATTTTATCATGCATTTTGGTGTTGTTTTAGCTTGTTCATGGTTGTTTATCACTCAGTTCTTACTTTTTGAATTCCCCTTTAGCGTGATTTGTCATTATTGTATTGTGGTGTACCAGAATTTCAGTCGATAACGATACCTTTCCACATTTCTTGATAACACAATGAAAATGTAAAATGTACACTCCCTGGGCTTGTGGTGGCACAGCGCCGCTCTCAGATGCATGGCGAATACTTTCGTGACTACTTTTATTTTATTACCAAATAAATGCATGATGCTAATTACACCTCTCTTTTGCTTTTCATATGTACCTCTACTATAGTGACAAAGTCGCTAAAATGCGTCACAGATCATTTCTGCTACGTCTTATTCCCTGGCAAACCAGACATGTGGAGTATGATGTGTGCTTTGAATTGGAGTCACGCCACATCGACAGTTTAAATATGCTACATTGCAAAAATTCCATTATCACTTGTTTATGAGCAAGGGGGAACTGGAAGTGCCAAATTTACATTCGTGTGTGAAACATTGGCAATTTTTTTAGGATAGCAGGCATTATTATTTATTTCATGTGGGCGTTGTGGTCCCTAAATGCACTACAAAAACACCTCCGTCTCCTATTCCTCTGAGATCGATCACTCTGTTCTGAGAGAGCACAGCTTGCAGGTTCAATGTGTACAACTGAATAGCTGAGTTCCTTGGACAGTAATGTGTTTGTAAAGGTTTGGATTGAGCCATGTCGTTTTTAAATGGGGAATGACCTTAATGCCTCTTGTTTTCATGTTAGCATCCGAGCTAGCGAGCTAGCGCCAGTCAGTCCGTGAGTTTATCTAAGTGCAGTTTTTCATTACTTTTAATTCAAAAAAGGAATACTATTTATTGTTGCATCCCTAGTCCCCCTTTTCTTTTACTTTCCGTGCCTGTATCTTTTCCTAAAATTACTTTTTTTCTGGTCTCTGATAGGCTGGAATGTGCTTATGATTAACTGTAATTGCGTTGCCTGTTGGTTTAGCTTGCACTAGACCAGGGGTGTCTAACGTACGGATCAGGCCCGCGAACAGGTTTTATCCGGCCCGCGAGGTGAGTTTGCTAAGTATAAAAATTAATTTTTTGAATGAAAGAAACTGCTGTTCTAAATGTGTCCAGGAGATGCCGCAATAGCAATTCTTTGTATCTTTGTAGATGATGCTACATATGTAAAAAAAAAAATAGACCACATGATGTTAAGTGCACTAGTCGAGGAAAATTAACAAACTACATTAATAACATTTTGTAATTTGATTTTGCTATTATTATTTTTTATCTTGATAGATTGAGAATTAACACCAATGAGTTGACTGATGAACATTATCACATAATTTATTCAGAAAGTATAAATAATGACAAATAAAGATAGAATACTATTAACCGCAACATGTAAGTGTAAAAAAAACCCAACATTATAATTTGTAAATTTTGTAAAATTTGTTTAAAAATAGAACTAGCACATTCTAAAAATGTACAAATCATAATGTTGTTGGGGTTTTTTTTTACACTTACATGTTGTGGTTGAAAGTATTCTACCTTTATTTGTCATTATTTATACTTTCTGAATAAATTATGTAATAATGTTCATCAGTCAACTCATTGGTGTTTATTTTCAATCTATCAAGATAAAAAAATAATATCAAAATCAAATTACAGGATGTACTGATGTACTAACATCATGTGGTTTATTTTTATTTTTTTTACATATATAGCATAATCCACATAGATACAATGAATTGCTATTGCGACATCTACTGGACACATTTACAACAGCAGTTTCTTTCATTCAAAAATTTTGGCTAATTTTTTTACTTAGCAAACTCATCCCACGGGCAGGATAAAAATGTTTGACACGCCTAGTCGGACATGTGCTTACTTTTAGAGACGGTAGTGCCACCTGTTGGCCTGGCATGTGCTTGACAATTTATTAGTGTGTGTTTATATGCACTAATTTCGTTTCTACCCCAGAGTGGCAAACTATTGTTTTTGTCTACTACCTGCTGCAGCTACTGAAGGATCACCAAGCCCATTTCCCCCCCTGAGCATCATTGACCTTAAAAACATTTTTGTTTTACAATCCCACTCATATCATGTAACCATCATCGAAGCAAAAAGGGCAATTTTTGTTTTGCCGGTTGTCTTGTCTCAGGCTTTTTTGTCCTATAGGAGCCATTTGTGGTGGAAGGTTCAAGCGTCTTAGGATGCAGGACAAAGGGAGAAGAGCTGATTGTCAAGCTAACGAGAGACAACTGTCAGAATACTCACGTCAGCCATGCATGTGACCCTTTTTAGACGCTGGCAGTCACACTAAGTTACGCTTCGGTGTGAGGACGTGCCAAGCCTGCGTGATAAGAAGAAGGCTCATCTATCGGGAACAACACAGCGCTGAACACTTGAGTCAATTCACAAGGCCCCTTGTTATTTAAAAAGGCTTTGACTCTTTTTAAAAACAAAACAAAACAAAAAAGTGCTCCTGTGCATGTGAAAGACCCCTGAAATGGGCAAGAACATCCTATTTTTGGATGCGCATATGCAGCGTAGCACACATAATGGATGTCCTCCAGCGCAATAAACAAGATGCAGGTCAGTGACGATGCAGAGCGATGATGACGATAAAGACACTTTCCAGAAAGTTGAGTGTGAAAGTCGTCTAATGAGCAAAACACGGAGTCGCAGAGGTCGCGTCCTTCTTGTTTGCCAGTGCAAAGAAGGCAGAAGAATAAGCTCGTTAGAAGAACATTTCAAGAGTGGATTTGAAGCCTTCCTCTTTTTTTTATTTTTTGTTTTTTGTCTTGACTTCCCTTCTTGCAAAACCATAAGTGAGTGACAGCAAGATGCAACCGTGTGCAACAGCACAGCACAGAAATAAATGATCAAAATGGTCACCTTAAGATTGTCGCTTGCAATGCACAACAAAGTAAAAATAATAGTTTGCTCGGTAACACTTTAGTATGGGGAACACATATACACCATTAATTAGTTGCTTATTAACATGCAAATTAGTACCATATTGGCTCTTAATTAGTCATTATTAAGTACATATTAATGCCTTATTCTGCATGGCCTTATAATACAACCAGTAAGCCATTAACTAAGAGTTTTCCCTCAATAACCTCAGAATTATTGCTTATTAGTAACCCTAACCCTAAACCTTATATGTTCCCCGAGCGTCCAAATAACTCTAAATTAAGTTTTTGTTACTTTAATAAGCAACTAATTAATGGTGAATATGTTCCCCATACTAAAGTGTTACCATTTGCTCATATGTAAGTCCAGAAAGAGATTTCCGTATAACGCAGTGCAACCAACCACCACTTCGGTAGCAAAACATTTCAGAAGGTTTGACAAATACTGAATCGTAGCGAAGCAATTTTTCCCAAAATAATTCATGTGAAACTAATTAATCTGCCCCAGTCACACCGATATATCAACTCAAAACACATTCTACTGTACAGAATAATTATTTTCAAATGCAGAAAACAATGCGGAATACATATAAATGATGATGGCTCAATTCAATTTATCAAAATGTATTTATATAGCGCTTGGTCATAAGTGTCTCAAAGAGTTTCAGAAACTCACTACAGCATCCCCTGATCTTAATCCACTAAAATTAACATTTAAAATCACTTTTACCTTTTAGTGAAGACTCTTATTGGGTGAAGACTCTTATTGGCGAAGAAGGCCATGAGCAGAGAGGAAGCAGGCAGCCTTTGGACTTTGCTATGAGTTCCTTCTTGAATTAAATAGTGTTGCTCACCTTTTTTGTTATAGTGCTGCCCAGTGTTATCCCGATACCAATACCGGTACCAAAATGTATTTCGATACTTTTCTAAATACACAAAAATGTGCATTATTGGCTTTATTTGAACAAAAAAATCTTAAAGTACCTTAAACATATGTTTCTTATTGCAAATTTGTCCTTAAAGAAAATAGTGAACATACAAGACAACTTGTCTTTTAGTAGTAAGTAAGCAAACAAAGGCTCCTATTTTAGTCTGCTGACACATGCAGTAACATATTGTGTCATTTCCCATTCTATTACTTTGTAAAAATTATTAAGGACAAGTGGTAGGAAATTAATGTTTAATCTACTTGTTCATTTAGTGTTAATATCTGCTTACTTTCTCTTTTAACATGTAATAATCATTTATTCTTCTGTATTCTTCATTTTTCTGTACTTTTTAGAGGTGGTATAGTACCGATTATGATTCATTAGTATCGCGTTACTATACTAATACCGTACAACCGTAGTGCTGCCACTTGCAACTTTATTTGGCCCCTACTCAATTTTTTAAAAAGCACAAATTCCGAGTCACCAATGCGCGGGGTTCTCTGTTTGATGATATGCTGGCAAGGAGACTAGTGTGACCTGCCTTGTTCGGCCCTGCTTTACACTGCACTGGGATCAAACCAGAGCGTTAAGCAGCAAGCCAAAAGTCGGATCTGTCAGCTCATTAACCAGAGAGACTCTTGTGGCATCAGGGAGTAAGGTTCACCAACGTACCAGCGCCTATATCTGTTACACTCATTTGTTACACCCAGTGTTTAATAATACGGAGAATGGGGCAAAATTCTCAACAAAAACGGACTCATCAAAGCATTGGAACACCGACATACTACTGTATATTATTAGATTAGGATAGGAACAACATGTCAATGTTTTGCTCAGATAGCTTAGCATATATTTTTGTTGTCAGCATCTTTAATGCACCAAATGTACCTATGTGCCTCCCACAAAGTTGCACACTCCTTTTGTTAAGGCAGTCGTAATATGCTTTTAATTAACCTTTTGTGGCATTAACTTGGAGGGCGCCGCGCCGAATTCCCAGTGATTAATTCGACATGACTGCCTGTGTGATTTAAAAGCCGTCACAGCCGGGCATCCATCAAGTGAGCGAGTCAAATAAAACTAATGTAATGACTCCATCAACACTCCTTTTCAGCTGCAGGTGTACCAAACACATGTTGTTTTTCTTTTCAGGGGGATCCAAATGAAATTTGATTGTTTTTGCTAATGTTAAAATAAACCAATCCATAAGGAGGTTGTCGTGTTCAATTGTAATACGTCAACGTCTCCAAATGCTAAATTGGAATCTGTGTACTTCCAACAAGTTTTCATCATTCTGTTTAAGCTGCTAAGCACGTCCTGCCTTCATCTCCTCTTTGTTGTGAACCTTAATCTTTTTTTTTTTAAATCCTCTCAGACATCCCTAACTATTGTATTGCTGCCATGAAGGGTGTGTGTAATCCCCCTTAAATGTAATATAATCTCTTACATCATGATAGCCGCAGTCCAAACTCCAATTCAAATGTTCCAGTTCTGGTCGTCCATGCAACGGCAGTTTTCATTTTTTGACATCATTGTGTTGTGATGCGATAATAGTTTATGTGAGTTATTTTTAAAGTAGTTACAGTGAAAGACTTTGCAAAATAACTTTGAATTCATGATTTGTTCTTTATATAATACAAATGTTAATGAACAGCATGCATTGATTTGCAACTTCATTAGGTATTTTCATGTTTTAATCTGCAAAAATTATACTGTGATCTTTTTTTGACTAAGACATTTTACAGAACTTATTCAAACACCTAAAATAAAGAAATTTCAATATGCTGTATACTTTGGTAAAAAAATGTTATCATTAATATTTTTAATTACATTTTTATTTTTATTTTGTGTGATTATTAATGAGGTAAAAGTTTTTTTAAATGCATAGATTCTTATGTGCATTTTTGTTTTTTGTTTGCAAAGATTCTACTTTTATCTTTTTTTATATAAAAAAATTACAGGATTTATACATTCATATAACTATAGTTAAAAAATAGGTTATATACTTTTGTGAATTATTTTGTACTATTATATATCATTCATCACATTTTATACGACTAATTATAATATAATTAAATTATATATATATATATATTTTTTTTTTTTTATTTTATTTTTTTTTTATATATATTGGCCCTGCGATGAGGTGGCGACTTGTCCAGGGTGTACCCCGCCTTCCGCCCGATTGTAGCTGAGATAGGCTCCAGCGCCCCCCGCGACCCCAAAGGGAATAAGCGGTAGAAAATGGATGGATATATATATATATATATATATATATATATATATATATGTATATTAATGTGGCAGTTTCTTAAAATGTATTGGGTTTAATAAGGTAATTTCATGTTTTAATCTGCAAATATTCTACATTATATTTTTTTAAGTCCTATTTTTACAGGACTTATTCATATACCCAAAATAAAATAAAAATGCAATATTTTGCATACTTTTTTTTGGTTAACACTTTAGTATGGGGAACATACTCACCATTAATTAGTTGCTTATTAAAGTAACAAAGACTTAATTTAGAGTTATTTGGACACTATAGAGGAACATATAAGGCTTAGGGTTAGGTTTAGAGTTAGGGTTACTAATAAGCAATAATTCTGAGGGTATTGAGGGAAAACTCTTAGTTAATTGCTTACTGGTTGTATTATAAGGCCATGCAGAATAAGGCATTAATAAGTACTTAATAATGACTAATTAAGAGTCATTATGTTACTAATTTGCATGTTAATAAGCAACTAATTAATGGTGAATATGTGTTCCCCATACTAAAGTGTTACCTTTTTTTTTTACTCTTTAAATATCATTCATCCCATTTTATAAGACTAAGTAAATTGTTTTCCATTTAAATTGAGGTAGAAATGTCTTAAAACGCATTGATTTACAACATCATTATGTATATGTTGTTTTTTTTAATCTACAAAATTCAGCTTTTATTTTTTTTCATTATCTTTTTCTAAAATACCAAAAAATCAAGATGCCTTTTTTTTATTTTTTATAAATCAGTTTTTTATTAACCAAATATCATTTATCCCATGGGCAGCACGGTGGTACAGGGGTTAGTGCATGTGCCTCACAATACGAAGGTCCTGAGTAGTCCTGGGTTCAATCCTGGGCTCGGGATCTTTCTGTGTGGAGTTTGCATGTTCTCCCCGTGACTGCGTGGGTTCCCTCCGGGTACTCCGGCTTCCTCCCACCGCCAAAAACATGCACCTGGGGATAGGTTGATTGGCCCTAGTGTGTGAATGTGAGTGTGAATGTTGTCTGTCTATCTGTGTTGGTGGCGACTTGTCCAGGGTGTACCCTGCCTTCCGCCCGAATGCAGCTGAGATAGGCTCCAGCACCCCCCGCGACCCCAAAAGGGACAAGCGGTAGAAAATGGATGGATGGATGGCATTTATCCCATTTTACATAACTAATCATTTTAATTTGTTAGTTTTGTAATATTATTAATGCGAAATAAATTCCTTTAAAATGTTAAATGTTCTTTATTTATATGTGGCGTATAATTCCCCCCAACCCCCCCCCCCCCCTTTTTTAATGTAAAGACTATATAATTTTATACGTTTTAAGTAAATGACTAATTTCCGCATTATCTTCATATCCCAAGTATCTTAATATCATAAGTGTATTTGTAAAAATATGTGAATTTAAAAAAAAAAAATTATATATATTATTTTATTATTATATTGTTATTACTACTGTTCCACTCAAGGAACCGAATTTGGTTCCCAACTCCTGAACATTTTTACATAATCACATTTTTGATTGCTTGTTGTTCGGTGAAGTAGAAACCACGTCTAATTTGCATGTACAATTTTATTCCCACTTTGATAAAAGTAGTCAAAAGCAAATGTATATTGACAATTCTAGATGTTGACTAATGATCACCACTGTACTGTTTGCTAATTAGTTGTGTCTAGCTCACTGAGCTGTGAGTGCAATCTTTAACGCAGGTGGGGTTCCCCCCCTGAGCTCCTTGACCACTTCTCTCCGGATGTTGCGGGGCGTGAATTACAAGATGCGTTCATGTAAATCATAATTAGACATTAGCCACTCCTCGCTGAGCCGTAAAGTTCTTGCCTGCATGCGCTCACTTTAGCGTAAAGGCTACATGTATGCCCACAACAATAATAAATGCCGCTATATACGGCCCTGTGATGTAACCCTGAGCCTCGGGGCGGGTGTAGTTTGCTTGGCAATGATGGGCAGGGGTGAACACGAGGCGATTGTAAACATCCTGCGGTCGTTCACACACTTTCCAGTCACCGCGTCGCATTGGGGATAAAAAAGATTGATCAAACATTTTTTTTCTGTTGAGAATCGTTGGTGGCGTTGACGTCCAGGCCGGGCGGCTGTCACTCTGCATTATTCTCTGCAGACACTACGGGCAAACTAGTGTAGTGCAAAGACCCTCAAAATAATAACGACTGACATGTTGGAGTTGGATGGGATCAGGAGCTAGTCCTGACTCAAATAAAACTGGTAAATTAAAATAACGTGGACATCAAACATCTGCATAACTCTCTACTACTGGTCTTAAGGGTATTCTGTAGATGCACAAGTCAAAGACCCTCTACAATATATGACACATGAATTGCTGTTTTTAGCGATCTACTGCAAAAGAGCTCATTAAAGATCCTCTGTCTGCTGTTTTTAAGGATCTTATTGCAAAATAGCTAGTCAAAAATCTAAATGACAGAATTGCTCTGCTGTTTTTAAGGATATTCTGAAAAGGAGATAGTCAAAGGCCCTCTATCTGCTGTTTTTAAGGATATACTGCAAATGAGTTAGTCAAAGATTCTCTACTGTTAATGACAGGAACTTTCTGCTATACTTTAGAATTCTGCTGCAAATATATATATGCTAGCGCCGCTCTGCTGTTCTTAAGTATCAAGCTACTAAAAAGTGATATACTTTGTGTCACGGGAAAACAAATGTAACTAAACAAATATCCACGGAATATAACAGGAGCGCTTTAGTCTTTTCCATCCATCCATTTTCTACCGCTTATTCCCTTCGGGGTCGCGGGGGGCGCTGGAGCCTATCTCAGCTACAATCGGGCGGAAGGCGGGGTACAACCTGGACAAGTCGCCACCTCATCGCAGGGCCAACACAGATAGACAGACAACATTCACACTCACATTCACACACTAGGGCCAATTTAGTGTTGCCAATCAACCTATCCCCAGGTGCATGTCTTTGGAGGGATTTAATGTGAAAGCCATCTATAAAAACAGAGTGCTTTGTTGTTTTTAAGGATCTGATGCAAAAACTCTAGTCGAAAATGCTCGATATGAGTGTATTGCTGTGCTGTTTTTCAAAATTTACTGTAAAAAATGCTAGCCAAAAATCCTCTATGACAGATTTGCTATGTCGTTTTTAAGGATCTACCACAAAAATGCTAATCACAGATTATGGAAGTATTAGTGTAGAAAAATATATGCAAGTGTGTCTGTAATCCAAATCATGTGTCTGTGTACTAATGTGTGTGTCTGTATCTCAATGTGTATGTGTGTAATCAGAGCTGTATGTGTGTGTTTGAAGTTGTCTGTCCGTATTATGATTTGTCTGTGGGTAAAAAACAAATCTGTCCGTTCATATTTCCTCTATTGGTTGTCTCTTTACACGTAACTTTTTGCTACAAGTTGTTTGTGCGTATTCAGATGTGTGTATGTGTAAAGCAATCTGTGTCTAAGAGCTGTGCATTGCTAAAAAAAAAAGTGTCTGTCTGCATTTAGATTTGTGTGAAGCAGGAACCCTGATTGGATGTCTTTTTACAAATGACTTTTGTGTGAGTGTTGTCCTTGCACATCACGTACTGTTACGTTCATGCCTTGATTGTCAAAGATGTTGTTGGTAATGTAACCTGTGACATTTATGCCCAAATAAATGTTTGTGATAATCTGTGCATTTCGTGTTGTACACACTGAAAAATGTTGGGTTAAAAATTAACCCAATTTTAACCCACCTGCTGGTTCAGAAAGGAAGAACCCCTTGTTTGAGTTATTTTAACTCAACATTTTGGGTTAATTTTTTCAACCCAACTTTTGCGTTGAATTATTTAACCAAAGAGTTGAGTTAATGTTGGGTTATTCCCAACCAAACTATTGGGTACATTATTTAACACAAAAGCTGAGTTATGCTCACTACAATGTTGGGTTATTCCAAACCCAACTATTGGGTTGTGCAATTTAGTGCTCCTTTACCCAATAGTTGGTTAAAAATTATAAAATGTTACTGCTGGTTTGTCCTACTCCTTCCCAACTAATGATCAAAATGATTTTTATTCTATTAAAGTATACTCAAAAGCAAGATATGAGAGACATTTTTTTTTACAAGAATTGCCGTGTGTGGCAGTGACGTGCAGTCACTAGAGGCAGGTGAGGCGGGGCATCACCTGCCATCATGAAAAGAAAAAATATATAAAATGAAAAAAATGTTATTAAATTGTTGTATGTATCCAGTGATTATACTATAAAGTTATTTTCCATTTAACTTCACCATTTTTAGATTATTTTTATTTAAAATTGCTGAATTTTCACATTTGCCGTTCAAATACTGAGAAGAGACGGTGCGGTGATCAGCAGCCAGTTGAGGCACGTCACTGCGTTGTGCCTCACCATGGATTGCGGACTCGGCTAACTGCTGGCCTGCTGTGCAGTGAGACCGTATTGCTATATGAACTATATTATACATTTCCATAGTTTAGTTAGCTGAGGTATATAATGTACAGTGTATTTTGTCAACAACTGTATGTGTGTAACGTATTTCTTGTGCTGAGCGATCATAAAACGGCTGCAAAAGACGCACTGGCTGAGGCTCGCAGTAATCCCGCCTCCTGCGCCCCCGCCGTAGAATGCAACCCCTGACGAGAGTGTTATATCAACTAAAGCCCACACTTAAACTTTCCACGTGCAAGATTGAATCTATTTAAAAAAGTTATTTCATAAGAAGCCAAAAAGTGCAAAAACAATAATGTTCGTGTTGGAGGAGTTGTGAATGACTGCAGGGCCACAACATTAGGTACACCTGCAGACTGCAGGTGTACCTAATTCACAATTTATTTAAAATTATTAAGGGTAAGTGGTAGAAAATTAATTATTAATCTACTTGTTCATTTACTGTTAATGTCTGCTTACTTTCTCTCTTAACATATTCTATCTACACTTCTGTTTAAATGTAATAATCACTTATTCTTCTGTTGTTTGATACTTTACATTAGTACCACGAATTTGGGTATCAATCCAATACCATGTAGTTACAGGATCATACATTGGTCATATTCAAAGTCCTCATGTGCCCAGGGACATATTTCCTAAGTTTATAAACATAACGGTAATATAAATGTTTTTTAAACGAAAGAAGATGGACCGGTACTTTTCAGAGGCGGTATAGTACCGAATATGATTCATTAGTATCGCGGTACTATACTAATACCGGTATACCATACAACTCTAGCACAGACGCACAGATGGAGATACGCATTTGCAAATAATTTTGCTAAAATAATGCTTCCATAAAAGATTCTCTATATGACAAAAACGTTCTGCTGTTTTTAGGAATCTACTGCAAAAAAACGCAAGTCAAATATTCTCTATGACTGAATTTCTTTACTGTTTTTAAGGATCGACTGCAAAAATGCATGTCTGGAGCACTTTGCTGTTTTTAGGAACTTACTACACAAACGCCAGTCAAATATTCTTTATTACAGAATTGCTGTGCTGTTTTTAAGGATGTACTGCAAAACATGCATGTCAAATATTCTCTATACGACCGTAGTACTTTGCTGTTTTTAGGAATGCACAGCAAAAACGCTTATCAGAGATCCTCTGCGAGAGTCAAGGTTTCTTCCCTGGAGGAATTATTTCCTCGCCTTCGTCACCATGGCGTTGATGAAAGTCTTCCGTGCTGAACATTGTGCTCTGCAGCTCGTTTCACTCCGTCTGGGCATGGCGCCATCTTCTGTTTTATTGAAAAGGATGTTTTATGATCCAGGATCAATGGCTACTGTTTACGCCACACTTGAGTAGCTGACTTTTGCTTATTAAAGCCACGTTTATGCCAAGCGAGAAGTAGTGTTCAGCTCAGGTCAGTCTTGTACTCACTCTGTTTTGGGTTTTCATGGGGAAGAAGTTGTCAAGGGAACCAACATAACTGTTCTGTAGAATCCATTGTTGTACAGTATGGTGCCGTCTATTGATATAGGCCATCAGATATTGGTCACTTCAGATGGGCATTGGGAATGGAAGGAAAAGCTGGTGTTGAACCCATCCAACATTTCCTATCATGCTCTGCCCTTTAGACGCCTCCTTTACGGTGCCCTCCCTGCCTGAAAGCGTTTTTTGGACTGACAGGGTTCTCTGCTTTGATGGGCTGAAGGAGGTGGAAATGTGATTTTCATGCAGAGTTTTCAAATTCCTTGATGTTCACATCTTTGCATTTCTCAAGGGTGCAGGGGTTTGAGCTCTTTATGCGCGGGCATTACATCTAAGAGGGCAGCATTCATGATAGTCGACAGCTCAGCTTCTTATGTCTGTCCTTACAATAAATAGTGTGTCCTTTCCTGACCATGGTGCCTCTCAGCTCAGTCCTGTTACCTAAATGATTTTTTTTGTTGAATAACTATAGTAATGTTGGCAAAAATACCATTTGGCTATATTTTCATGTAGGGCTGTCAAACGATCGAAATATAATTGCGATGAATCACAGTTTTTTTATAGTTAACTCAAAATTAATAGCGATTAATTGATAATTTTTCGTCATTCATAAGTGTACCCTTAACAGATAATTTTCAAGTTTTTATTACCATGACTGGACAATTAGTTTGCTTTAATAAACTTTTTTTTAATACGTTATGCTTTTTTAAACAGATCAACACAACAAGGACCTAAACACGCTTTTAATGACAATGGGAAAAAAATGCCTCTGGTCAGATTTTGTTATTTGTAGGAATACACAATTTGTATACCTGCTGTAGGAGCACTAGAATTCCGTGGAGGAGCTACATCATGTTTTGATGCCAGTTTTGCGCGTTAATAACAAAAAATGTGGATTGGTACAATCATGGTTTGATTGTCAAAGATGTTTGGTACATTGTTAAAGTTACAAAAAAAATTAAAATTAGCATTATTTGCAGACGATAAAATTGTGTTTTGTTCAGGAGAGAACACACAGAAGCCAATACAAATAATTACAGAAGAAATTAACAAATTAAAGAAATGGTTTGACAAAAACAGAATATTCTTGAATCTCAGTAAAACTAAAATAATTATATTCTGTAACAGTAGAAGGGAAAGTCAAACACAAATACAAATAGACAGAGTAGACATTGAAAAAGTAACACATTTAAATCCATCCATTTTCTACTGCTTGTCCCTCTCGGGTCGCAGGGATAGCTGGAGCCTATCCCATATATATATGAATATGTACACATACATACAGTATGTATGGGCTATATACAGTACAGGTCGAAAGTTTGGACACATCTTCTCCTCATTCAGTGCGTTTTCTTTATTTTCATGACTAATTACATTGTAGATTTTCACTGAAGGCATCAAAACTATGAATGAACACATGTGGAGTTATGTACTTAACAAAAAAAGGTGAAATCACTGAAAACATGTTTTGTATTCTAGTTTCTTCAAAATAGCCAACCTTTGCTCTGATTACTGCTTTGCACACTCGTGGCATTGTCTCGATGAGCTTCAAGCACACCTGTGAAGTGAAAACCATTTTAGGTGACTACCTTTTTAAGCTCATTGAGAGAATGCCAAGAGTGTGCGAAAAAGTTATCACAACAAAGGGTGGCTATTTTGAAGAAATTAGAATATAAAACATGTTTTCAATTATTTCACCTTTTTTTGTTAAGTACATGGTAAATAGTCATGAAAAAAAAGAAAACGCATTGAATGAGAAGGTGTGTCCAAATTGTTGGCCTGTACTGTATGTGTGTATATATGTATGTTTATATACGTTAGCTCAGGAAAAAACACAGAGGCTATTTCATCCCTACAAGCCTGTTTCGCAGGTTTCTCCGCTCTTCAGGGGATTTTGCCATTTTGAAATCCCCTGAAGAGCGGAGAAACCTGCGGAACAGGCTTGTAGGGATGAAATAGCCTCTGTGTTTTTTCCTGACCCAACGTATATTCCACTCTACTTTGATTATTGAGCACTGTATAACGGGTAAACCACAGAAACCTCGACTATATGTATGTATATATATATAGATTACTTTACATGCGGTCAGCTCTCGGCCCCCGGGCAAATTTTTTTCAGCCAAATGTGACCCCCATTTCAAAAAAATGCGAATACCCCTATTTTAAATGATGTCATGTAGCAACATTTTTGTCAGTCATGATAGTGCAGTTTGACAACAAACAGACATGAGTCGCTACTTCTAAACATTTCCAATGTGTTGATTGCTGGCAAATGACCTGACCTGAAAGTGCACAAAGTATGTTTACATAGTACAGTTTAATGCATGGAAAGTTGTGTGACTTTGTCTTCTGAGGCCTTGGGGTGTGTGTGCGTTGTTTCACTCAAACTCCGGGGCATCAAGTGGTGGAGGGTGAAGAGGTAGTGGAGTTTTTTTTTTCATCTCCATATCAAAGCCATCCTAGCATTGCTGGAGGGCCTCCGCATGCAACCCATAATATTTATAGCGCAGGATCATCCTCCCTCAGGGGTTGGTATGGAGCACAGAGGACACTCAGGTGAATTTGGGACTATTGCGTCAAAGGGGGAGCCTCCATGCGTGACTGCCATTTAATCAGCCCATTGATTTGAGACAAGTACTGCATGTGTGTGTGTGTGTGTGTGTGTGTGTGTGTGTGTGTGTGTGTGTGTGTGTGTGTGTGTGTGTGTGTGTGTGTGTGTGTGTGTGTGTGTGCGTGTGTGCGCGCAACATGCCATTCTGTTTTGGCAACAGATTCCTAAAAACTTTTTTTTCCCAGTGCTCTTGTAGATGGTCCTCAAAAGCCACACAGCGCTGCTGTCATGTGGAAGATCCCTGTCTAGCATTTTTGCCATAGGTCCCCAAAAAACATGTCAATATAGAGGATCTTTGATTAGCTTTTTTACAGTAGGTCCCTAAAAATAGCACACTGTTTCTATCCTATAGAGGATCTTTGACTAGTGTTTTTGCAGTATATGTCCTTAAAAAGCTGCCATAGAGAAACGCTTTGGACTAGTGTTTTTGAAGTCAATCGCTAAAAACAGCAAAACATGACTGTCATATTAGAAGATCTTTGACTTGCATGAGGTCCCTAAAAATAGCACACCGTTTCTGTCTTATAGAGGATCTTTGACTAATATGTCCTGAAAAACAGCAGAAGGTTCTTGTCATAGAGAACATATTTGACTTGCGTTTTCACAGTAGGTCCCTAAAAATAACACACGGTTCCTGTCATATAGAGGATCTTTGACTAGTGTTTTTGAAGTAGGTCCTTAAAAAAAGCAAAGCCAAACTGGCATAGAGAAGCGCTTTGGACTAGTGTTTTTGATATCCATTGCTAAAAATAGCAAAGCATTACTGTCATGTTAGAAGATCTTTTTTTTTTTTTTGTCATAAAAAAATACAATCATGTGTGCTTACGGACTGTATCCCTGCAGACTGTATTGATATGTATTGATATATAATGTAGGAACCAGAAATAATCGTTTTTTTTTCTTGTTTTCGTTATATTTGGATGTAATTGTTGGTTTATAAATCATTAAGACTACGTATTATGTTGAAGGGGGCAGGAAAATATAAGATTTTTTCTTCATCCTGCTCCTTCTCAGGCATTGGTGTGTAAATGTATAACTGAATAATTGTGGTATAATTGTCTATCAAAGATGCACATCAATGAAGGAGATAAATAAAAATGAAATGAAATGAAATGAAATTAATAACAGAAAAAAACAACCCTTTTGTGTGAATGAGTGTAAATGGGGGAGGGAGTTTTTTTTGGTTTGGTGCACTAATTGTAAGTATATCTTGTGTTTTTTATGTTGATTTAATTCAAAAAATAAAAATAAAAAATAAAAAAAAGATTTTGTGCGGCCCGGTGGTTGGGGACCACTACTATAGAGGATCTTTGACTAGTATGTCCTGAAAAACAGCAGAAGGTTCTTGTCATAGAGAACCTCTTTGACTTGCGTTTTCGCAATAGGTCCCTAAAAATAACACACGGTTCCTGCCATATAGAGGATCTTTATCTAGTGTTTGTGCAGTAGGTCCTTAAAAAAGCAAAGCCAAGCTGGCATAGAGAAGCGCTTTGGACTAGTGTTTTTGATATCCATTGCTAAAAATAGCAAAGCATTACTGTCATAATAGAAGATCTTTGACTTGTGTTTTCGCATTAAAATAGCACACCGTTTCTGTCATATAGAGGATCTTTGACAAACGTTTTTGCAGTAGGTCCTAAAAAACAGCAGACGGTTCTGGTCATAGAGAACATCTTGGACTTGTGTTTTCGCAGTAGGTCCCTAAAAAACAGGAGACTATTCTTGTCGCATAGAGGATCTTTGACTGGTGTTTTTGCAGTAGGTCCTTAAAAAAACAAAGCCAAGCTGGCATAGAGAAGCGCTTTGGACTAGTGTTTTTTATATCAATCACTAAAAATAGCAAAGCATTACTGTCATATTAGAAAATCTTTGACTTGCGTTCTCGCAGTCGGTCCCTAGAAATAGCACATTGTTTCTGTCCTATAGAGGATCTTTGACTAGCGTTTTTGCAGTAGCTCCTGAAAAAGAGCAGAAGGTTCTGGTCATAGAAAAAATCATTGACTTGCGCTTTCGCAGTAGGTCCTGAAAAATAACACACAATTCTTGTCATATAGAGGATCTTTGACTAGCGTTTTTGCAGTAGGTCCTGAAAAACAGCAAAAAGTTTTTGTCATACAGAGGATCTTTGACTCACGTTTTCACACTAGGTAACTAAACCAGCAGACTGTTCTTGTCATATAGAGGATCTTTAAGGAGCGTTTTTGCAGTAGGTCCTGAAAAACAGCAAAAAGTTTTTGTCATACAGTGGATCTTTGACTCACGTTTTCACAATAGGTAACTAAACCAGCAGACTGTTCTTGTCATATAGAGGATCTTTAACTAGCGTTTTTGCAGTAGGTCCTGAAAAACAGTCGGAGGTTTTTGTCATATAGAGGATCTTTAACGAGCGTTTTTGCAGTAAGTCTCTAAAACAGCACACGGTTCTTGTCCAATAAAGGATATTTGACTAGTGTTTTTGAAGATATTTGACTAGTGTTTCTGCAGTAATTAAAAAAAAAAAAAGCAGATATTCTTGTCATAGAGAAGATCTTTGACTTGCATTTTTGTAGTAGGCCCCTACAAATAGCATACAGTTTCTGTCATACAGAGGATCTTTGATTAGTGTGTTTGCAGTAGTTCCTGAAAAACAGCAGAAGGTTTTTGTCCTATAGAAGGGAATAAGCGGTAGAAAATGGATGGATGGATGGAATATTTGACTCATGTTTTTGCAGTAGGTCCCTAAAAACAGCAGACTGTTCTTGTCATACAGATAATCTTTGACTTGCATTTTTGCATTAGAATTTTTGACTAGTGTTTTTGCAATAGGTCCTTAAAAACAGCAAAGCTAACCTGTTGTACAAAAGAGCTTTGACTAGGGTTTTTGAAGTCAATCGCTAAAAATAAAAATAAAACATTACTGTCATATTCGAATTGGTTCGACTGTGTATTTGCTCTAGTTTTCTAAAAACAGCAGTGTGCTCCAGTCACATTGAGGATCTTTGACTGGCATTTTTGTAGTATATTAACAAAAACAGCCATTTGACTACCCTTACCATAGTGCTTCGTCATCTTCATTTTTGACTGTATAAAATGCCTTAATGTTTCAGCGGCAGATTCCAAAAAACATCAGAAAGTCCTGTCATGTAGATCAGGGGTGTCCAAACTACAGCGTCGTTTTTAATTTGGCTTGCGAGTCGGCATGAGTTCAATAAGCAACTTGTTCGCAGGTGGTGTTTTCATATTGGGGCGGCATGGCGTAGTGGGTAGAGCAACCGTGCCAGAAACCTGAGGGTTGCAGGTTCGCTCCCCGCCTCTTACCATCCAAAAATCGCTGCCGTTGTGTCCTTGGGCGGGACACTTCACCCTTTGCCCCCGGTGCCACTCACACCGGTGAATTGAATGATGAATGATAGGTGGTGGTCGGAGGGGCCGTTGGCGCAAATTGCAGCCACGCTTCCGTCAGTCTACCCCAGGGCAGCTGTGGCTATGAAAGTAGCTTACCACCACCAGGTGTGAATGATTGATGGGTTCTACATGTAAAGCGATTTTGTGTACTTAGAAAAGCGCTATATAAATCCCAGTTATTATTATTATTATTATATTACATTCACATAGCCCATGGTCTAATAACCGCCGTCATGACATCATCTGGTGGCCAATAAGAGAAACTCAAACCCAATAACCTTTCATTATGCTTTCATATTTACTTAGCACAGCTTTAATTATATGTCCTAATCCAAACAACTTCCCCTAGTCGTGGTGCAGAAAATAAAATGCAACCAGTACAAAAAATTGACAAACATGCTCACACATAACACAACCCGCTCACTGAACTTTGTTGATTTTATATCCTATCGCCATGAAAAAAATCTAAATTACGGTCATTTAAATCCGTTACAAAGGATGATGCAAAAACTGAAAAACACTCTCTCCACACTTTTCCATGTTGGGCGCAATTTAGCTGCTTGATATTTCTGATTGATTACAAAACCTTAAGAAGGTCGTCACGCAAGTAAACAAGGTAGGAGTTAAACTTTCACATACTCCTAATACCCAATCACAATATATATTAATTATATATCCATATATGTACACATATATGTATACACATACACACGCATGTATATATATATATATATATATATATATATATGTGTCCTGGACATGACGTTAAAGTGCATTCGGCAGTGGAGGCTCCTCTATGGGGTCTTGGGGCACTAGGAGGTTAACCCCTTTACTACTGTTACCCCAGGTGGCCCTTGGCAAAGGCCTAGTACCTGACTGCCCCTGGGCCAGGGATACGGTGAAGACCTCAACTGCGGAGCAGGCGGAAGACGGTAGATTTAAAAACTACCACAACGGCTGCGATGGCGGAAGAAGGCTGCAGCAGTAAAGGGTCCCCAGTCGTCTAGGACTCCATGTCACTGGACCCTGACCCGATTCTGTCAAGGATCGTGTGGTGACTGTCTGTGCACCAGTCTCCCCACGTTAAACAAAGTCACGCACAGGCATCCTCCATAAAGGGATACACCCCTACCAGGAGTATCGTTATACTCGTTCGAGTGACCGCCAATAATATATATATATATATATATATATATATATATATATATATATATATATATATATATATATGTATATATATAAATTATATATATATATATATATATACATACATATATATATACATACATGCATACATACATACTATATATATATATATATATATATATACATACATGCATATACATATATGGCAGCACGGTGAAACAGGGGTTAGTGCATGTGCCTCACAATACGAAGGTCCTGAGTAGTCCTGGGTTCGATCCTGCGCTTGGGATCTTTCTGTGTGGAGTTTGCATGTTCTCCCCGTGACTGCGTGGGTTCCCTCCGGGTACTCCGGCTTCCTCCCACCTCCAAAAACATGCACCTGGGGATAGGTTGATTGGCAACACTAAATTGGCCCTAGTGTGTGAATGTGAGTGTGAATGTTGTCTGTCTATATGTGTTGGCCCTGTGATGAGGTGGCGACTTGTCCAGGGTGTACCCCGCCTTCTGCCCATGTGCAGCTGAGATAGGCTACAGCACCCCCCGCGACCCCAAAAGGGACAAGCGGTAGAAAATGGCTGGATGGATATATATATATATATATATATATATATATATATACAAAATCGTTACTTTTTTTTTAAGCAAAGTGCTGCTGTCATATGGAAGCTCACTGACTATCCATAGGCCTTTTCCTAGCAAAATTTCAGGAACTTTGAGTTCCTGTAGAAGTGTGTGGTTTGTTTCCACCACATTTCGCAGTTCAGGGTAGTTTATACAAATCAAGCTGATGACGTATGGAGGAGTGGTTTACTATATTTCTACACTGATACCATGTAAATAAACAGATAATATTAGGCCACAGTTCTTTTACTAAAATGTAAGTAAATGAAATACGAAGCAATAACATACAGAACGACATGATTTAAAAACCAAGTGTACCGGATCATAACGTTCACTTTTTTTTCAACAACATCGCTGATTCCAAAATAAACTTTCACCTGCACGAGGCCAGGAAACAGCTCAGCAGTCGGTTATGTCAACATAGGCACACAAGCTTGTGATCATGGTGCCGCTATAAATAGCTTGTCTACGTTAGCGCTCATTATAACAATATCACTAATACTTGGTTAATATTCAAGTCACGAAATGTAAACAAAGTATTGTTGGGGCTTTTTGGATGGTTCTTTATTGGGTTGTATGAGTTGAATAGGGGACCTCCTATTGGCTCTGCTGTGAGCACACTTTTATTTACGTTTATTTACGAGTTAGAATGCATTGAAAAAATATATATCCGTCGTTGGGGCGGGTATGCCCATCCCCCCTTTTGAAGCCCTTTTATTAATCAGCGCCAGTGCTCTGTCTCATTCAACAACATGACTGATCCAGCAGGAGTCGCTAACGTTTAATATGGCACAATTCCCTGGGGAGTCTTTGTTCAGTGTGTCGTACGCCGTGCTTCACGTTGCACCTCCTGCAGATGTCCAACGAAGGACATAAGTGTACTGTAGGCCCTACTTACTTAAAAATGGCCAATTTTTCGCTTTAGTATGTGAACTTGGTGTTTGCGTGACATTATGATTATTTTCGCTTCACCACAGTCTGCCGCTGTCCAATTAGCAAGGCAGAGAAGCACTAAGAGGCTGAATTTCCTTCTGTGATCTTTGACAAATCCTGTCATTTCTCCTCAGAAAGGGATTCAAAAATGCTCTTCACTATAAAGATGCATATTTGGTCCATTTGAGCCCAATATAATCTTAGTTTAGTTGGATTTCTTACAAAAAGTCATCCCCAATTAGTAGCAAACTAATTTATAAAAATATTAGATAATAAAATGTTTTATTAATGAATAATAATAAAAATATATATATATAAAAATAGAATTAAAGCTGCGAGCAGCATTAAGCAGGCCCTCGCCCCCGTTGCACCGCAGGGTTCACGCGAGTCAAAATGTTTTCTTCTTTCTAGGGGGGGCATAACAGACAATAATTGAGAAGCACTGACCTAAAGTGGAGTAATGACAGTTTAATTGATGATGGCGATGAGCAGTGTTAACTGACAGGCTCCGCCCAATGGTTGGTGTTGGAATTTTTTTAATCGGTGGAAAAATTTAACATTTTTAATTGAGAAATAGTATTATGGAATTTCGGGAAAACCGGGATATTTCCAGTTCAAAAAACAACTTTTTTTTGTCCTGATAAAGAAGAATGTTTTGACGGTGGAACGGTTGAAGTGGGTTAAAAATTTTTGGAAGAAGTAGTCGACAGAAAAAAGGGTGACAAAAAGGGTGAAAATAAAAGGATTTGAAAAATGGGAATTCTGGGAATTCCTGGAATTTTTTTTAACTTGGAAACATTATAGTTTGAATGTCCAGGATGTGTTGAAGGTGAAATAGTTTGAATCGGTTGGAAAATGTGGAAACGGTGGAAGTTTGAAAAATGGCCAATTCATTTTAAATGGGAAAAATGTTCCGGAAAACCTGGAATTCTGGGAAAATCTGGGAATTTTTGGAATTTGTCAAGGGAAAGCCCCCGATTCCCGAATAGGCTGAACAGTTTGAAGTTGGAACGGTTTGAATCGGGTGAAAAATGTGGAAGGTAGAGCGCGCCAAAATCTGGAGAAGAAGAAGAAGAATTAAAAAAAAAACTATCCCGAATGGGTCAAAGCGGTAGAAAATGGACGGATGTGTGAAGTGACAAAGCGGTAGAAAGTGGATGGATGGATGGATGTGTGAATGCTTTGGAGCATTCACACAACTAGATGTTTAAAACTAAAGACAAAATCAGGTCTAATGACCAAACTCTTCAGCCTTCCTGTGGCGAACAATCCTCCCCTGAGGAATTAGTGGCTGTCTGCATTCATTAAGAAACAGTATCAGTCTAATTATGCGCCAATGTGCAGCTGCGGACTAATTAAGGAAGGATCAATAATGGGCCCTGGATGCCCCTCACGTAGGACCCCTTCTTCCCCTCATTAATGGAGCTACACTGAGGCTTCAAAGGGGATTTCTCAGGCTCCACCTGAGGGCTGAATGAATGTTTGGGCAATGTGTGTGCGCCGTTGGCCTCCATGGGAACGCACCCTACAAATATTTGTTGTTATCTGATCAGTACGGAAGCAAGGGTGTGTGTGTGTGTGTGTGTGTGTGTGTGTGTGTGTGTGTATGTGTGTGTGTGTGTGTGTGTGTGTGTGTGTGTGTGTGTGTGTGTGTGTGTGTGTGTGTGTGTTCTTGTATTTCTACCCTTCTTGAGACATCAACAAGGAAAAGTACCTTCCATATGAGGACCGGTGAACAAGTTTGGACATAAATCATGGTCCCAATATGGAAAACCATTGCATCTAATAGATAATGTCTCATTTGCACCCCTGGTGGTGAAATCTATCAAAATTAGGGTGGTCCCAAAAAAGAGGGATTTTTCAAATTGACCGTATGTCGGTTTTAAAAGTGCTCCCCCTCTGGTCAACATATGAAATAACAAGTGTGTGTAAACATTAGAAGTGCTCCCCCTCTGGCCAACATATGTAATAACAAGTGTGTGTAAGAAATTGAAATGCGCCCCCCCTTGGCCAAAATTCATTAAAAAATTTTAATAAATATGTATATAAAGACATACTGTAATAACTTGAAGTAAATAATGATGATTAAAAACCAATTAAAAATTTTAAAAAAATACAAAAATAAATTTACTAAAAGCTTACCGGTACCTTTTGTCATGTCTGTGTAATCATGTTTTGTTTTAAGTCATGTTTTGTTTAGTTTCTGGCTTTTCACTCCCTTGTCTTGTTTGCATGATTACCCATTAGTTTCACCTGTTCCATGTTTGGACTCATGGTGCACTCTTGTTTGTCACCATAGCAACCATTAGTTTTCACCTGTCACGTCACGCACCTGTTTCACGTTTTGAGTCACGCACCTGCTTTCACTAATCATGTCCATAGTATTTAAGTTCATTCATTTTCTGTTGTTCGTCCTGACGACATCCCCACATTCATGCCCCCTGTCACACTCTGTCCACCTCTGCGCACTTCATGTCCATGCCAAGTAAGTTTGTTTATTATTGCCACAGTTAGTGTTTTTTTGTTGTTCCTAGTTTTTTGCCCCCGTGCAAGTTTTTTGTTTTCATTAGTCAAGTTTGTACATCCGCCTTGAGCGCGCCTTTTGTTCTTTTGAGTGTTATTATTAAAAATGTATTTACCTTCACGCCATGACCAGTCCAATTCACTTGCACCTCGGGAGAACAAACCAAGCCTAAGTCCAAGTCTTGACACCTTTTTTATATTTGTATAGTATGTGTATATTATTAATGTTGTAGATACAAATCTTTATTTGTATATCTACAAAGGGTGGTCCTAAAAAGGTAGGCATTTTTTGGATGTCTCAAGAAGGTTACAAATACAAGAGTGTGTGTGTGTGTGTGTGTGTGTGTGTGTGTGTGTGTGTGTGTGTGTGTGTGTGTGTGTGTGTGTGTGTGTGTGTGTGTGTGTGCATTCTTGTATTTTCTACCCTTCTTGAGACATCAACAAGGAAAAGTACCTGCCATATGAGGACCGGTAAACAAGTTAGGAGCGAAATCATGGTCCCAATACGGAAAACTTGTTTGTGTGTGCTATGGCTATTGAGTTTTTTTTTCCTGGTCTCAGTCTGGACCCCCTACCCGGGAGTCCAGCTTTAGACTGAATATTTTTTTACTCACCCACCCCCCCACCCCCCACCAATGTTTACCTGTTTCCCACCTTTTTAAGGGGCGCCGGAAGTTGGCTGACTCATCAGCGGTCCTGTTCTGTCTCCCTGTAACGTTCGTCTGCTCTTGAGTGGGACTGTGCTGAAAACTGTGTGTCGGTTTTAAAAGTGTTCCCCCTCTGGTCAACATATGAAATAACACGTGTGTGTAAGAAATTGAAATGCGCCCCCTTTTGCCAAAATTAATTTAAAAAATATGTATATAGAGACATACTGTAATAACTTGAAGTAAATCATATTGATTAAAAAACAATTAAAACAAAAAATTCAAAAATAACTAAAAGCTTACCTTTTTTATATTTTACATAATTTGTATATATTATTAATGTTGTAAATACAAATATTTATACAAACCCCGTTTCCATATGAGTTGGGAAATTGTGTCAGATGTAAATATAAACGGAATACAATGATTTGCAAATCCTTTTCAACCCATGTTCAATTGAATATGCTACAAAGACAAGATATTTGATGTTCAAACTCTTTTTTTTGCAAATAATAATTAACTTAGAATTTCATGGCTGCAACACGTGCCAAAGTAGTTGGGAAAGGGCATGTTCACCACTGTGTTACATGGCCTTTCCTTTTAACAACACTCAGTAAACGTTTGGGAACTGAGGAGACACATTTTTTAAGCTTCTCAGGTGGAATTCTTTCCCATTTTTGCTTGATGTACAGCTTAAGTTGTTCAACAGTCCGGGGGTCTTCGTTGTAGTATTTTAGGCTTCATAATGCACCACACATTTTCAATGGGAGACAGGTCTGGACTACAGGCAGGCCAGTCTAGTACCCGCACTCTTTTACTATGAAGCCACGTTGATGTAACACGTGGCTTGGCATCGTCTTGCTGAAATAAGCAGGAGCGTCCATGGTAACGTTGCTTGGATGGCAACATATGTTGCTCCAAAACCTATATGTACCTTTCAGCATTAATGGCGTCTTCACAGATGTGTAAGTTACCCATGTCTTGGGCACTAATACACCCCCATACCATCACAGATGCTGGCTTTTCAACTTTGCACCTATAACAATCTGGATGGTTCTTTTCCTCTTTGGTCCGGAGGACACGACGTCCACAGTTTCCAAAAACAATTTGAAATGTGGACTCGTCAGACCACACAACACTTTTCCACTTTGTATCAGTCCATCTTAGATGAGCTCAGGGCCAGCGAAGCCGACGGCGTTTCTGGGTGTTGTTGATAAACGGTTTTCGCCTTGCATAGGAGAGTTTTAACTTGCACTTACAGATGTAGCGACCAACTGTAGTTACTCACAGTGGGTTTCTGAAGTGTTCCTGAGCCCATGTGGTGATATAATTTACACACTGATGTCGCTTGTTGATGCAGTACAGCCTGAGGGATCGACGGTCACGGGCTTAGCTGCTTACGTGCAGTGATTTCTCCAGATTCTCTGAACCCTTTGATGATATTACGGAGCGTAGATGGTGAAATCCCTAAATTCCTTGCAATAGCTGGTTGACAAAGGTTTTTCTTAAACTGTTCAACAATTTGCTCACGCATTTGTTGACAAAGTGGTGACCCTCGCCCCATCCTTGTTTGTGAATGACTGAGCATTTCATGGAATCTACTTTTATACCCAATCATGGCACCCACCTGTTCCCAATTTGCCTGTTCACCTGTGAGATGTTCCAAATAAGTGTTTGATGAGCATTCCTCAACTTTATCAGTTTTTATTGCCACCTTTCCCAACTTCTTTGTCACGTGTTGCTGGCATCAAATTCTAAAATTAATGATTATTTGCAAAAAAAAAAAAAGTTTATCAGTTTGAACATCAAATATGTTGTCTTTGTAGCATATTCAACTGAATATGGGTTGAAAATGATTTGCAAATCATTGTATTCCGTTTATATTTACATCTAACACAATTTCCCAACTCATGTGGAAATGGGGTTTGTACATATCTAGAAAGGCTGGTCCTAAAGAGGTAGGTATTTTTCGGAGGTCTCAAGAAGGTAACAAATACAAGAACGTGCGTGTGCGTGTGTGCGTGTGTGTGGGTGTGTGTGTGTGTGTGTGTGTGTGTGTGTGTGTGTGTGTGTGTGTGTGTGCAAATTGCTAAACAGTGTTCCTTTGGGCTCATCTGGTTATGTCCTAAATGCACCCGCTGACCACACCCCCTGCACAAAAGACAGCAACACTCCTTAGAGGTGGCTCATGCAAGTCGCACTATACAATACGTCGACCTCTGACCCCTTGTTCTATGGAGTCAGCGTGTACCTGCCAAAGTGGTGTTTTTAGATCGATAAAGGCCCCGACCTCAGCTGTCACGCCAGCCCAACTCCACGCTTTCCCTCCCAACATGCCAGCAGGAAGCGGCCAATGCAATCTAGAAAAGTGCCTATAAGCCCATGCAGCTCAGCCAGATGCTGTTTCTTCCCCCCCTATTATTAATAGTTCGGTATGAGCAGCTCACAGCTAACCTGGAGACAACTGACTGAGAAATCCCATGAAGGTGCGATATCTAACACAGTGATGGATCTATATGTTCACTCTGCATAATCATGTGATGACACTTTGGACATCTGTGCACTTTCAACATGAAGCCCTATGGAAAGGAATGACTAAAAATATCAGTCATGTTCTGGCCCAGAAATACGGTACATTCCTGTACTAAAACAATATACATGTCTTTAAAGGATGTAGAAAATAAAAATAAATATAGTAAAGGCCCTTTTTTTTTTACATTTGCTATATTTACTTCATTGTTTTACTTTATGTAAATGTATTTTTTACTCAAGTAGAAAAGTCCCATTGAGATTAAGATTAGGGAGTCCTGTCACACATATTCCTACAAGAGTGTGGGTGGCACTAGGAGCAAGATGGCCAAAGTGCCTTGCCCAAGGACACAACGGCAGGGATTAAGACGGCGGAAGCTGTGTTCATACCGGGAACCCTCAAGTTTCTGAATGGGCGCTACCATCTGAGCCAGGCCGCCCCAATGTATTTGATTATTACATCTAATTTATTACATAACTTAATTGTTATTATCTTAATTTAATTAATTGTTTTTGTTTTTTTTATTGTATAGAGAAATACATATCTATATTATGAAGACTGAAAAAAAATATTTTAAAAATGCAACATGCCCAGCATGCACAAGACATTGAGAACTTGTTGAATTAGGTCTTGACGTTGAGCAACTCAAACTTAACGTTGGAACAACATGCTTTCTGACGACGTTTAATCAATGTTGGGTTCTAACGCTGATTTGACCATTGAATTTTGGTTATTTTCCAACCAATATTCTACAACTCAAATACAACATTGAAACAACATACTTTTTGACGTTTATTCAATGTCAGGTTGTGACGTTGATTTGACCATTGAAATGTGGTAATTTCCCAACCAATATTCTGCAACACAAACACAACATTGAAACAACATTGTGGAGGTTTTCCTCCCTCCGGGTTCCATGGACCACCAAAGCCAGACATGACTTCGAGCAGTTTCGTGACTTATTTTTATTTTTTCAAATAACCTTCGTCTTGTTGGGTCGCTTTTCAGCTCGTCCTCCACTGCTCGCTCTTCAGTTGCTTTTCAGCATGCTGCATCGTCGTCTTCGTCTCGCTCTCGGCCGCTTCCGTGCTGCATGTACCACTGGTTCTCCAACTCCTTCTGCCCCGTCCTCCTCTGCTGCTGCCCTTTTACACACTGACAGGTAATTACAGAATTGTACCCAGGTGGGCGATCCACGCACCTGACATCCATCTCGGAGCCGGTCCCGGCGCGCCCCGCCTCGCTGCAGGTCTGCATGCCACGCCTCCTCACAAACATATTTTTTGACGTTTATTCAAATACAACATTGAAACAACATACTTTTTGACGTTTATTCAATGTCAGGTTGTGACGTTAATTTGACCATTGAAATTTGGTAATTTCACAACCAACAGCGTCAGTCAGCCAAATTTTAGAACTGTCTGCATTACTTTATTTACAATAAATAAATCGAATAACAATTATTGACGTTTACTAACCGATTCTATAATCCTCCATGTCCAAATTGCGATGCATCTAAAAATCGATTATTTTCCGCACCTCTAGACGACGATGCGCTGCTGAATCTATTTTATTGCGCCCTACAAAGTTTTATTCTGTGAGTATACCAAATTTGTTGGTTTTGAAATCGCCAAGTGAAATTGCTAATGCTAATCGATAGCATGTCTATGGAAAATTGAATTCAAATTAGCATCGACCAAGCGCTTACGTTCGAGTGTTTTCTCTCAGGCATACTTCCTTTGTTAGCATGGAAAATTGTGACATTACCTACAGCAGCCGTGTCAAACTCAATTTCATTGATGGCTACATCGCAGTTATGGTTGCCCTCAGAGGGCCACTTTTAATAGTTACTAATAATATGAACATAAATGTACAAGGATTTGCCTCATAATACCATACTAACTGTATTTATAAAGCCCTTTAAAAACAACCATAGTTGGAAAACAAAGGGCTGTACACCACAAACAAATACGTAAAAACATAGAAAAATCAACAGCATTAGACAGACAAAAACATATAATCTAAAACAAAGGTTAAATATATCTATATTTTTAAAAAGGATGAGATTAAAAAATTATTTTATAAACAATGAGTCAAATAAAAGCAGTATATTACAATTATTATATAATTGCCGAGGCATTTGTTTATGATATAATTTTTTACGTGCGCTGTACAAAAATGTTTTGATTTTACGATGAAAAACTGCAAGCTCAGTTTCCAGAATTTTTACAGCATATTACCGTAAATGGAATGAAAAAACACTACCACTTTTTTTTTTATGGGAACATTCATGCGACTGAGCTGCCAGGTTTTTTTCCCCCGTAAAAATCTACAGTTGTTGTTTTTATTGTGTATTACTGTAAATAGAAAAACGGCACCAAAGTGGTTTTTAGCGTAAAAGACTATCAGCTCAGTCGCCAGAATTTAATTGTAAAGTCTTTTGTCATTTTTACAGTGTACAATTTGATGGCTAACTAGCTATATAATCAAAAGTCAAGCAAATATTTATGTTTTTCTTTTTCTTTTAACAAACATTTTTTTTGGAATGTATGATAATACAATATTTCCCTGCATTATAAATAATATTAATGTTTAAAATACATTTTGATATGCATATAAAAAGATATACAAACAGAACATGTATTTTTTATGTTAAAATGTGAGGAACAAACACATTTGGGAAGAAAAGATAAAGTACTTTATTAACTTCATTATTAATATATTGTTTTTAGGCTTTTGCGGACCACGTAAAATGATCTTGAGTTTGACACATGTGACCTAGAGGAAGTTTGTCTGAGTCCACTCTGAGTCCTGCATGAGTGCTTGTTTGCCCGCCAAGTGTTTGAGCCGACCGAGTCTGCAACCGGACAAACAAAGAATGCCTATAAAAGTATCAAATTCAGTACCCATTACCCATCCCTAGGAACGGTATTGTCCTATTTTTTTATTGTCAGTGTGACTGTAATTTTGATTTGTTTTAAAAATAAGCTGCAAGCCATTAGAAACCCACAAATGACCCCTCAGCCACACTTTGGACCTTAAGTGCATCAGTTGTGTGAAAGGCTTTGATTACCACCCAGCACTTGCCAAAGAGGATCAAGGACACTTTTGTAAGAAACCTGTGAGGATTTCAACATGAAGAGCAGTCATGGCTCAACTTTTTTAAAGCACATTGTGCCAGACATTAAAAAAAAGTCAGGCATTCTATAAAAGAAACCGCGTGGATAAGTAATCCTGTTTGCTGGACTCATCCCTGGATCAAAAAGTCAGCACAAAAAATGCATGCAGCAGAAGGATGTGTGGCGGTGATGCTGTGTTGTGTGAATTGGGAGGTCTTAGGCCGCATACATCCACGTCACCGAAAACCTCATAGGTCTTTTTGAAGCACACTAGTGACTTTGGACCACCAATTCTGCATCTCATCCCCTCCTCACATCTCCACACACAGCATCGCTTGTGACCTTATCTGTGCACCTGTCACCGTGTTAGCATTCACAGGGCAAGCCTGGCAATGAATGTAATTACTGCCCACCAAAATAACATCAACGTCGCCGTTTGCAATGGGGCCTCATCCTCCTTAGCCGTCTCCTCCTTCAAATTGGTGCGGAAAGGGATGAAAATAGCCCCCTGGTAGCAGCAATACATAGATAACACACTTCAAAAATTTTAATTAATCCAGTCCCAAAGTTTAATCACAGCATCTCAACTTGAAGATCATGTGCAGCCATTATGAGTCACACAACACATCTTTAAATATCAGTGCTTTTAATAAGAATTAAATATATAAGCCTCAAGAATAAATGTATTTTAGAATATTGTTGAATAATAATACCAGTGTACAAAATTCGATGTACTATATAACAGTGGTGCCCAACCACCGGGCCGCGGACCGGTACGATTGGTACCGGTCCGCACAAGGGAATTTTTTTTTATTTTATTTATTAAATCAACATAAAAACACAATATATACACTATATATCAATGTATATCAATACAGTCTGCAGGGATTCAGTCCGTATTAAAAAAAATAAAAATAAATAAATAATTGACAACTGTGGCATAATGTACTTAAAATGACTTCAAATGATTAAAACTAAAAAATGTGACGTGTTTGGTATTTTTGTTTAAGGCTGAAGTTTACTGAGAGATTTGAGCAAAATAAAAGTTAGAATAGGAAAATAAGTTCAAAATGTCGTTATGCCCTTTGCTAAATGAAGGACTTCTATGTCCTGTTTGGCTTTGGGATGTTGTCTTATAAGTAGAGATGTCCGATAATATCTGCAGGCCGATATTATCGGCCGATAAAGGCTTTAAAATGTAATATCGGAACATATCGGTATCGGTTTTTTGTTTTTGTTTTTTATTAAATCAACATAAAAAACACAAGATACACTTACAATTAGTGCACCAACCCAAAAAACCTCCTTCTCCCATTTACACTCATTCACACAAAAGGGTTGTTTCTTTCTGTTATTAATATTCTGGTTCCTACTTTATACATCAATATATATCTGAGATAGGCTCCAGCGCCCCCCGCGACCCCGAAGGGATTAAGCGGTAGAAAATGGATGGATGGATATATCAATACAGTCTGCAAGGGATACAGTCCGTAAGCACACATGATTGTGCGTGCTGCTGGTCCACTAATAGTACTAACCTTTAACAGTTAATTTTACTCATTTTCATTAATTACTAGTTTCTATGTAACTGTTTTTATATTGTTTTACTTTCTTTTTTATTCAAGAAAATGTTTTTAATTTATTTATCTTATTTTATTTTATTAATATTTTTTAAAAGGACCTTGTCTTCACCATACCTGGTTGTCCAAATTAGGCATAATAATGTGTTAATTCCACGACTGTATATATCAGTATCGGTTGATATCGGTATCGGTAATTAAAGAGTTGGACAATATCGGCAAAAAGCCATTATCGGACATCCCTACTTATAAGTACATTTTTCGAAAGTACATTTTATTTATAAATCGCTTTTCACAGATAAAATCACAAAGCGCTGTACAAAACACAGGTGCAGTAAAACAACAATTCCATTTAAAACAACAGGTGCAACATCATAAAAGGGAAATAAAGTGGATTAAAATGATAGTTAAAAGGTGCAATAACTAAAAGCTTTACTAAAAAGAAAAGTTTTCAAATGTTATAATTGGGTAATGTGCACTTGTAAAAGAATTGGACAAAACATTTTACATTTCACATGAAAAAAGCCCCTGGAAAAAAAATCATATTTAATGTAATTATTTAGTAACACAACAGAAATGCAGCAAAAAAAATCACTAAAATGACCAAAAAAGGCATTGTTATCGGAGGGTTAAAAAATTGTTTGGAATATTAGTGTTTTTGTCTATTGCAAGTTAATAAAGTTGGAAAGTAAAATTATTTTACAATTTTAAGTAAAACTGTAAATACAATTCAGTATAATGTATACAAGTTTGAGTGTTTTATTTAATTTTGTAGTTGTATTTGAAGGTAATGTAATACATTTATTGCATGACATCAAAATGGCCCCCTTATCCTGGAGGTTTTCTCAATGGAAAACATTTGGAAAGCCCTGTTATAGACTATGCTGTTGGGCAAAGAAAGTTTCATCCATAAATCGTTAACCACCATAAAAGTTTGTGTGTTTACCCCACTCTAGTTGAATGCTCTTCACCTCTGGAACACCTGGAAGGACAGGAATGTACACGTGCATTCCTGTCCATGACTTTTGTGTTTGTTGATAAATGTTAATTTAATTATAACATTTTATCTTTTTATTTAAAATTTAACAGCGATGTGATAATAACTGTGTTGTCTAGCTGTTATATATTGATGTCTTATACTTCTGAGACACCTTTGCAAGCATTATATAATAGGCTATGGCCATGAAAATTGCTAATGCTAATTTTTTAGCTTGCATCGAAGTAGCCCATCATGAAAAAATGGAGCCTTACTATATGTTCAGGCGTTTTCTATCAGGTATACTTCTTTGCTGGCATGGAAAATTGCGACATTGTCCGACTGAGTTCGCGCAGAGTGCTTGTTTATCTGACTAGTGTTTGAGCCGGTGGAGTCTGCAACAAAGGTTTTGAAATATGGCACCGTTTGGTGTTAAGTGGATCGCCTATAAAAGTACCGAATTCGGTACCCATCCTCACAATTCATAACGGATACAAATAGGAATAGTCAAAAATAATCACAAAAGTCAATAATAATAAATGGTGCCGCCTGTAATTGCATACATGTTCGAAATTAATTCAAACCAACAACAACATCCGAGCATTTGTTCGGCAAGTGTCGTTTTGAACTATTGTACGAGGTCATACAATAAAAAACAATGGGGAAATGTTTAATATAATTATTTAGTAACACAACAAAAATGCAGCAAAAAAAAAATCACTAAAAAAAGGCATTGTTGTCCGAGGGTTAAAAAAATGTTTGGAATATTACTGTTTTTGTCTATTGCAAGTTAATAAAGTTGGAAAGTAAACGTACTTTCAATCCAATCAAATCCACTTTATTTATATAGCACATTTAAACAGCAAACATGTTTCCAAAGTGCTGCATAAAAATATTAAAAACTACATTCAAATACTATTCTTAGCTCCACCAATGACTGAATAAAAACAAAATAAATAAATATAAAAACAATATAAAAATACATATGATTAAAAACGATTTTAAAGGGTAAAATTCATTAAACCAATAAATAGAAATACACATTTAAAAACACAGAAGACCACACAACTCACGTAGTAGAACTTTCATTTTCATCATCCATCCATCCATCCATTTTCTACCGCTTATTCCCTTTGGGGTCGCGGGGGGCGCTGGAGCCTATCTCAGCTACAATCGGGCGGAAGGAGGGGTACACCCTGGACAAGTCGCCACCTCATCGCAGGGCCATTTTCAACATATGAAATATAACATGGGGATAGGTTGATTGGCAACACTAAATTGGCCCTAGTGTGTGAATGTAGTCTGTCTATCTGTGTTGGCCCTGTGAGGAGGTGGCGACTTGTCCAGGGTGTACTCCGCCTTCCCCCCGAATACCCCGCGACTCCGAAAGGGACAAGCGGTAGGAAATGGATGGATGGATATATAACATGAAAAAAACAAAACGATTTTTTTTTTTTTAAATCAACTTGTCTTTACAATTTCAAGTAAAACTGCAAATGCAAATCAGTATAAAGTATACATGTTAGAGTGTTTTTATTTTTTATTTAATACATTTATTGCATTAACATCCGAGCATTTGTTGTTTTGAACTATTCTACGAGGTCATACAATAAACAACAATGGGGAAATGTCTCCCTCTAGTGTTATTTCGGCGCAATTGCAAAAACTCAACTCTAACCCGGAAGTGATGTGGCGCTACTGCGTTTTCTTTGCACGTGTCTTTTCGTTCACGTGCGTGTGTATACCGGAAACAGGGCACATTCACTCCAACATGGCGACGTGTAACGTCGACGAGTTGCTAGCCCAGGCGGAGCAGGACGAGGCGGAGAAGCTCCGGAGCATAACCGTCCACAAGGGGCTCGAGCTGGACTTTGACGTGGGCAACTTGCTCGCCGCCGACAAGAACCGCATCGAGCGGCGCGACTTTAAAGAGCAGAGGAAGGAAGAATTCCTCCGCTCGCTGGCCCGCGACAACACGCAGCTGCTCATTAACGAGATATGGAAGCTGCCCACGCAGAGGGTCCAGGAGGCCATCGTGGCTCAACTACCCCCGCCGACGACCGCCCTGCCCCGGGAGAAGCCTCCGCCTAAGCCCAGGGCTCCGACTAAATGGGAGCAGTTCGCCAAGCTGAAAGGCATCCAGAAGAAGAAGAAGACCAACTTGGTGTGGGACGAAACGGCCAAAGAGTGGCGGCGTCGCTGGGGCTACCAGCGGGCTAACGACGACACCAAGGACTGGCTCATCGAGGTGCCCGTGAACTCCGACCCCAACGAGGACCAGTTCGCCAAGCGCGTGTACGCCAAGAAGGAGCGCGTGGCTAAGAACGAGTTCAAGCGTCTGAAGAACATCGCCAGGGCGCAGAAGTTGACCCTCCCCGGCGTGGGCTTGACGCCCGTGGCCAAGCAGTCCAAAGACGAGCTGGCCAAAGCGGCGAGCGTGGCCCTGACTTCCACCGCCTCCGTGGGGAGGTTCCAGGACAGGCTTCCTAAGGAGAAACCTGCCAGGGCCGCCGGCGTGAAGAGGAAGTTCGACCCGCTCATCGGGGACTTGTCCAGCGAGAGGCAGAAGCAGCTGGAGCTCCTTAAGGTGATTGACGGCAAGAAGCCCAAGATGGACATCACCAAGGCGGTCAACATGCAGATGAGAGAGGAGGACCAGGAAGCTTCTGCTGTCAAAAGCAAGAACAAGAGCAACAAAAAGAAGGCAGGCAGGAAGGGGCCGAGGGACAGCATGGCAGGCAAAGGAAAGGGCAAAGGAAAAGGCAAAGGCAAGGGAAGTGTTGGCAGAGGCAAATCTCCAGGAGGAAAGTCCAAACCTGGGAGGCGTTGAAAGGTGTGTTACTTTAATAACATTCACATCAACTGACTCTGAAACTCTGACCGTTAAATCATCACCAACAAGCCTGCATCTGTATTATTATTACTATAATGAAACATACACGACTACAGGAAATAAACCTTTTCTAAGCATCTTTCAAGACTTTTTGATTAATTCAAGTATTAACAGAATTTTCCAACATTTTTGAAAATATGACTAAAACGTTGTAAAATAGGTAAATAAACGTCAACACGCCACTAGATGGCAGTGTTGCTTTGCAAACATGTAAATGGTAAATGGGTTATACTTGTAAAGCGCTTTTCTGCTTTCAAGGGTGAAGTGTCTTGGTACTCAAAGCGCTTTGACGCTATTTCCACATTCACCCATTCACACACTGATGGCGGGAGCTGGCATGCAAGGCGCTAACCACAACCCATCAGGAGCTAGGGTGAAGTGTCTTGCTCAAGGACACAACGGACGCGATGTTGTGTCGGTGCTGTCTAGAGCTCAGCAGATTGATAGTGTAATACTCTTCCATATCAGTAGGGGGTAGCTAATTGCGTTGTAGATGTCGGAAAAAAGGGGCAGCACGGTGGAAGAGGGGTTAGTGCGTCTGCCTCACAATACGAAGGTCCTGAGTAGTCGTAAATTCAATCCCGGCCTCAGGATCTTTCTGTATGGAGTTTGCATGTTCTCCCCGTGACTGCGTGGGTTCCCTCCGGGTACTCCGGCTTCCTCCCACCTCCAAAGACATGCACCAGGGGATAGGTTGATTGACAACACTAAATTGGCCCTAGTGTGTGAATGTGAGTGTGAATGTTGTCTGTCCATCTGTGTTGGCCCTGCGATGAGGTGGCGACTTGTCCAGGGTGTACCCCGCCTTCCGCCCGATTGTAGCTGAGATAGGCTCCAGCGCCCCCCGCGACCCCGAAGAGAATAAGCGGTAGAAAATGGATGGATGGATGTCGGAAAAAGGTATCTATTGGTTAAACCAAAAATAAACAAAAGATGAGTGCCCCTTAGAAAAGGCATTGAAGCTTAGGGAAGGCAATGCAGAACGAAACTAAAACTGAACTGGCTACAAAGTATACAAAAACAGAACGCTGGACGACAGCAAAGACTTACTGTAGAGCAAAGACAGCGTCCGCAATGTACATCCGAACATGACATGACAATCAACAATGTCCCCACAAAGAAGGATAAAAACAACTGAAATATTCTTGATTGCTTAAAGTAGATGCGGGAAATATCGCTCAAAGGAAGACATGAAACTGCTACAGGGAAATACCAAAAGAAGGAAAAGGCCACCAAAATAGGAGCGCAAGACAAGAACTAAAACACCCACAGGAAAACAGCAAAAAACTCAAAATAAGTGACGGTGTGATGTGACAGGTTGTGACAGTACACCTACTTTGAGACAAGAGCTACCGGTATATTGATGCATGGTTGGTTATGGTTTAAAGTCATATCCAACAATTGCAACGACGACTTTTTACTGTCAACTGAGTTTCGTTTTTTCAATAATTTCTGCTGGTGGTGTGCCTCCAGATTTTTTTCAACGCAAAAAATGTGCCTAGGCTCAAAAAAGGTTGAAAAACACTGCAATAAATGTATTAGATGACCTTCAAATACAACTACAAAATTTAAAAAACACTAGCATGTATACTTTATACTGATTTTTATTTACAGTTTTACTTGAAATTGTAAAGTACGTTTACTTTCCAACTTGCTGGGGATCGAACCAGGTTGCTGGCATGGCCATTCTCCCAACCCGCTCCACACCGTCCCCAACAAACGTTTTAATAATAATTCTTATTTTCCCCAAAATAATAATTTAATTAGTTGAGGACTTACTCCATTAAAAATGAAATGTATCACCAGGGAGGGTAATTTGCACTCCTTTACTGAATACAGGAAAAAGTCTAAAAAAGTATTGAATCTAATAATTTGAATTTAAGACCTTAAAATGTCTATAATTCTTCTAGGATCTCATAAAAGGTCTTTAATACGACTTTTAAAGGTCTTAATCTATTGATGTTACTTTTATTTAAAACATGCATAAACTTCAGTCTCGCTTTGAAATGTTTCGCTTTTTGAGGACGCAAAAACGTAACTACAGAGCGGAACTAACTGTGACAGCTTAGTTAGCATAGCAGCAAATAAAACTTAACAAAAGCCCACAGTAAAGCCAAATGACTTGCATAAGATCAGTAAGTAAAAGATCAACAATTTGTGTCTCCTGAACGATCAATTTTTATTGATACATTCATGGTTGAAGCCGGTGGATGGAAACGTATAAAGTGCTTAGTACGCACATGTGCAGCCATGGAGGAGGGAAGCGTTTGTAAACATGGCGGTGAAAGTGAATGGAATGACAATGTAAAAGTCAAAAATCCGGGATTAGTCCGTGTCAAAAGATGCTGAAACACCACAAACACTTGCACAACTTAACAAAAATAAACGTAACCCCCCAAAGGAGTTTTATGTGGGTTAAGTGGCACCAATTGAGATCAATATGAGATGTTTAGTAGTGAAATCATACTATTACATACAGTAAGCACACACTCATTTCTCTGTGGTAGTAGTGTACTCGGCAGTAAAACTATTAAAAAAAAACATAATTATCTCACATTATTTCCGATAATGTTCCAATAATTTCAGGTCAGCTTCTCATGCTTAATCTTTTCTCCAAGTTTGTACAGCAGTTGCCTGTTTAGTGTTTCCACTCGTTTTATTGTGGGGTGAGGAAAGCAATGGAGATTTGCCAATGTCATCTTGTCATGCTAAAAAATAAAAACTATATTAGCAATATGTTTTCAAAAATGTCACAAAAAACAGGTCAAAATGTATCCATACACCCAGATACAAAATGAGCACATTTGAATGTTATCTACGGTACATTATTCACATCCAAATTCTGTTAGAGGCCTGCAAGCCATAATGGCCTTCCTTCTTTTTAGCCATTCACTCTGTCTGCACACACCGTTTTCCACAACTTTGTGCAGATACAGTAGTACTGTAGATATTTTTATCGGTTTGCTCAATTCTGACAGCCGGAAAAAACATTACCAAAGTTAACCATTTAGCTTTAGCAGAGATGCTAACTGTCCAATCACATACAATATATTGTTGTGCTTTCCTCTACCATTGCTGTTGTTTATGTTACACGAAAACACTTGATATGAAGCACACTGCCCCTTTTGCAAGAAAACACTTCTATGGCAAATCTGAAAATTGGCTGTTAGAATGTTTGCTAATATTTTTTTCAATTAGTTTACACTAGACAAGCTCCTGGTGTATTTAGTTAGTTTAACCATGTTGTTTTCCAATGTGAAAGAGCAGTAAATTAATTCCTATACGGTACTTAAAATTCATGTTGAAACCTGCAGAGACCCTGATGTTAGCATTCTGCTAATAAAGTATACATACAATTAGATACACCTTTTTGAGAACAAATTAATGCTCTATTTTTAGATAAAATCAACCTTTTTTATGAATAATCCGGCTCAGTTTTGATTGATTTTTTTTTTAATTGTCTGAAGTAGAACTGCTGTACATCACACTTAACAGCTGCTTCTAAAGTTGTTGTTTTTTTGTTCTGGTGGGCTGACATTACTTTAGTGGCAATGAATACAGCAAAATAACATTAAGTTAAAAAATAACATCTAATTGACCATAAACTCATGTAAATGCATCACCTGTATGAATGTCCTTGCAACCATTCTTGAAGACGGAGCAGCACGTTCTACCAAGAAGTGCTCCCAATCAGATCAGTTATCTAAGAGGCTTAGCGCTGACTTTTACTTATGTAAACCTTTGGCCTCGTCTCCTCTAAGGACATGCTGCTGGAGTCAGAACAGCTACTTTGTACAGTATATTTATATATTTGTTTATATAGCTTGTGACGGAGACCAGGGAGCGGGGGCTTGAGGACTAAAACTAGACGATAACTAGGTTAATAATGACAACTGTCATGCATTGTTTGTGTTTGTTTGGCAGTCTACTTTGACTTTATTGTGTTTTTTATTACACAACAACTGATGCTACTGTAAACAGGCTAGATTCAATAAATTCCTCTTTAAAATCAGACTCCAAATATCCCTAGTTATCAAAATGTAAACAGTGCGCATCTAAAGTGACTTAAAAAGTCTTTCTAATCATGTGGCTCCCGAGTTTTTGTGGCCCTAAACAAGCACATAGAGCAGGGTGTTAAACTTGTTTTCATTGAGGGCCACATCACAGTTGTGGCTGCCCTTATATGGCCATTTGCAACAGTGAATGATATTACACAATCGCTTATGTGTTTTGATTATATTTTTTTAACGTACAATGTAAAAAAAAAATGGCGGCTCAGTCGCCGAAATTTTGCTGTAGAATTTATGGTGGTTTTGACAGCTTATTACTTTAAAGGGGAAAATGGTCGCACTTTTTTTACGGTACAAAATTGGCGGCTTAGATCTTACAAATTTACAGTGTTTTTTACAGCATTTTACTGTAAATGGAAAACAGCACCACTACTTTATTTACAGCAAACATATGGCAAATGGGCTGCCATTTTTTAACTGAAAAATCTACGGTGGTTGTTTTTATGGCGCATTACTGTAAATAGAAAAACGTTACCATGGTTTTTCCTATGGTAAAAAAAAATCAGTTCCTGGAATTTTATCATAAAAAATATTGTCATTTTTACAGTGTACAATTTGATGAATAAATGAAAATCACAAGTCAAACAGATATTTAGGTGAAATAAATGTTTTGAATGTATTTTTTGCAACATTAAATATTTAATTTTAAACAACATGAAATTGCATGCATTACATTTATTTTTTTCCTGTCAAAATGGAAAGAAATACATTTAGTAAGAAAAGTGTCCAGTTTGGATACATTTTACTTTTATTGCATCCCGTATCAAGCAGGTGCTAGCTTAAACTATTGGTACCCATATGACGCCACTAGATGACAGTATTGCCCTGCAAAGCCTTCTCGTTTCCTCCATTACATTTCTGTCAGGTATCAGGTGAGTAGTTTTGCTTTCTTTCAGTTTTATCCCAAAAAGTACATACTTCAATGGAAATATTTCATTAACAATGTGGCCCTTCCTGTTCCCTCTTTCGGGTTTCATGAAAGCCATGCAGGGTGAGTACTTTATAACTTCTCTTTCAAGGTTTTTATGATGGCAACAGCGTAACAAAACCACTTTTTTCCTCCAGGGAATATTATTTGCCGCGTGCGTGCGGGTGTGTGTGTGTGTGTGTTGCTGCAGTGTGACCTGCTTGCCAGCTCCAGTCGGTGTGTTGCTGCAGTGGATTAGCATTTATTTTTAAAGCGGTGCATCCAGAGCGCCAAGCCCAGTGTGGATGTGAGAGCTCCGTGAAGATGCAGCGTATCTACATGCACAGCAACGAGCACTTTGAAGTGTTCACCACTGTCCTTGCGCCACAAGGTGAGTGTGCAGCATCACCGTCATGCAGTGCATCTGCACCCAGTGGGCATTTTTAAATAATGGCTGTTTTTGTTTTTTGCTGACTCACCTGCATGATGAACAGGCATAAGTCGATACACAGCACAAGCTGAGAAGGCAAGTTTTTGTCCTTTTTAAAAAAAATGTATTTTGTGCTACCTTTTTCTGATTATTCTAATTCCATGAGGCAATTTTTAGGATTTAAAAGCCCATGGATTTAGGGTTTCTATTTCACTGTGTAGAGGTTAATCTCCTTGACTCATAATCCTCTCCATTCACTGCATCTGACTTGTAGATCGCTCTTTACTACACACAGCAATGCGAAAGTAATCAATTATGATCCTAATACAGTAAAATGCACTTTTAATAACACGTTCTGTATGGTGTAATTCGCCTTCTGTCCGCTAGATGGTGGTGGTACACAGCTACAATCCTCACTGGCCAGATGAGTTGGAGCTGGCTGCTGGTGACGTCATGGTGGTTCTGTCCCAGCACGAGGAGGGGCGCTGGTTCGGACGTCTGCAGGACGGCCAGCAGGGCTACTTCCCCGCTTCCTGTGTCATGGAGCTGGGCCAGGTGGGTTGGCTGAGAGCTCACCATGCGCTCGGCAATATTATGAATTATTTTGGAAGAATAGACGTAATCTTACTTTGGCTGCGCTTCAATAATACAAATATATAAGCCCTATAATATATGCAAGTGGAGAGTTTACTGCTATTATTGGGCTACACTGGAGAGAAAAAAACACCAAAGTTTTCTCTTGTCTTTACCATAATTTTTTCTAGTTTGTCATCATTTAACAGTGCATTACATTAAATTAATTTAAATGTTCCTAAATTATTTCCCATTAAATGTAATTGAAATATTAAATAAAGGAAATTAGATGTTTTTCTCATGCCCAAAACATATTTCTTCTACTTATTCAACAACATTTTTTCACCATATATTCCCTTTCATTGTGGCCCTAATGCCTCTATTGTATGTACGCCTTTGTAAAACTATTTTTCAGTCTGAAGATGTGTAATAAAGTTAAATACAATACAAAATACATACAAAAAAAATTGTAAACCTGTTTCATTTTTAAGTGTTATTAATAAGAATCAAACAATTACCGTAGTGTTTTTTATTTTTTAAGTACCTTTCATTTTGGCACTAGTTAACGTACACTATAAAACTATTGTTTAATCTGAAAACGTGGGCTAAAGCAAAATTAAAAAAATACACACAAAAATGTTTGCCTAAAAACATTTTAATATGCTATTAATGTATGTATATCAAGCAAGTATTTTATAATTTTTTCATTTTATTACCTATCATTTTCGCTCCAATGAATACACACTATAGTAAAACTATTATTCAATCCGTGGATAAATTAAAATAAAGGACGTTTATTTTAAAATGCTACTAATAAGAACTAATTAGTTTTTTAAACTTTTTATTTCATTATCTTTCTTTTTCGCTGCACCGAATATACACCAGAATAAAACTATTATTCAATCTGAAGATGTGCGATATAATAAAATAAATTAAAAATTCACACAAAAAATCAGTAAAAATGTTTATTTTAAAATACCAAATTATAATTAACCTTTTTTTTTCTTCAGTTACCTTTAATTTTGCTCCATGACATCATAGTACATATAGTACATTATAGTAAAACTATTATTCTCTATGATAAAGTAAAATAAAATTAAAATATACACAAAAAAATTAAGTAAATTCTTTATTTTTATTTGCCAATAGTAAGAACTTGCGATAAAAGAAAAAAATATGTAAATCTAAAAAAAATTAAAAATAAATAAACATTAAAATTGTAGGAATGTTTTTTTTGTTTCATTTTTGTACAAGTTTACAATTTTTTTTTTTTAAGTTTGACTCTAATGCCACAAAATGTAAAACATTAATCTGTATAAATTTAAATTGCATTAAAGTCAATTAAAATTGTATGGTTGAGAGTCATTTTTGCTGCAAGACATATTCAATTAAACAAAACAGTTCTCCAATTTTAAACTACCTTATGGGAGGCAAATAACATTTGTTTATTTTTGTTGTGGCGTTTACACTTTACAGGTCTAGTAGAGCTGCTCTGTTTCAAAATGTTGACAATGTCAAGTAGCACAATTTGTCAGCCAAACGACTGTTAACTGCAATAAAAAATATTATGTTATGAGCATCGTTGTCTTTAAAAAGGCCTCATTTTCGATGTAAGTTTTGTATGGCGGTGTACCTAATATTTTGGTACCCTGCAGGATAAAAGCCTCAGAAGGAGCTCATCTCTGAGAACATCGGAACATGACGGGAGCGTACGTCGTAACAGTGCGAGGTAATGTTCCGCCATCGCACCAGGCAGCTGTCGCTTCCACCCCCCGTCACAACCCAGCCCCGCCCTAACACACACATCCCCCATGCCCAGCGCTCACAGCCCCAAGACCCCGAACAGGTGGTCCCTCTCATTAGTTGACAAAGCATGCTGATTGCACACACACTAATCAATGGCATCTCATTAAGAAAGTGGATATTAAAATGGGTTCATGTGAGGTTTCATTAAGGCAAAGACCCCTTCTCTTCTTTAACACACACACACACACAGCAGTGGAATTTGGGTCATGAGGAATAAACAGAGCCTTTGTGTTTGTTTTTTCCTTTTTGTCCCCCAGTGGACACATTCTGCAGGCGCTCAGGAGGGGGAGCCGAGGAGGCGGCGGCGCAGGGGAAGTGAGCCTGGATGGCGGCCAGGATGGCAGCGAGGCCCCCGCCGTGCCCCCGTCGCAGAGGCCCTTCTACTCCCCGCAGCTTCAACACGCGAGCCCCCATCCTCAGATGCAGCGCTCCTCCCCGGGTCTGCTGCACAGGATCTTGTCCAGGTGCCGCAGGAAGAGCGAATGCCAGGGGGCCACCAACGGGGCCTTTGAGGAGGACTAACTCAAGTGGTGGGCAGGGCAGGGGGGCCCAGTGGATGTCTTCTCTCAGCATCCAGGTATCGTGGCGTCCATGTTGTGACATTACAAAGGGGGCGTGGCTTCAGAACCAGAAGTTGTTTTTCTTTCATTTAAGCAATCGCAATTCTTTTGTTTCTCAAACAGTGGGTCAGGGCCCACTGTGTGGTCATGAGCAGCAATGGAGATTTCTTTATTCGTGTCGGCACTCTAGTATTCGTGTTAGAACGATACACAAGCCTGCAGCTAGGTGGCAGCACTGCCAAATCTAATCAACACCCTCTCGGTTCTACCCAGTAAAACTAGTAAGTACACAGGAACACGTGTACTTACTTCTTCGACCCAGTATAAGTTGTAAGTACAAAGGAACACATGTTTATTTACTTCTTCTACCCAGTGTAAGTAGTAAATAGACAGGAACAAAATGTACTCTTACCAATTAAATAAGAAAAAATATATTCATTCAAAATGTGTACAAAAAGTCTAACAAAATTGTTTATATTGTCAGAATATATTTTGGAATAACTGTTAAAAAAAAAGTCATCAAATCAGAAACTTTATTACAAAAGTCTTGACAGACCAACTCAATGTGTATGGAAAAAAGAAACATCACTGAAAAATAAATACGATTTTTTAAAATTGAATTATGCAAATGTAATTGATTAGAAATTCAATACTAAATGTTTAAAAAAAAAAAAAATACAATTTGTGATTATTTATTTAAAATAATATCTAAAGATTCCATTAAATATAAAGAAATGATAAATAACAATTGAATACAAAAAAATATAGTAATTCTAACTTCTTTAATATCTGGGACGGAAATGTCCCACAAACACATATATTTTTGGAATGAATAAAACTTTGTAAATTAAACATATATCTAAAATCATATATTCATATATCATAATTTATATTTATTTTTGAATACAAATCCACCAAATTAGCTCCTATTTATTTCAAAACATGAAGGAAAAATTTACTTATTTTTATTCTTAAAGAATCCATTAAATATATCAATATACAACAATTGAATATACATAAGGTCTAATTATTCTAACTTCATGAAATATCTGGGGCAGAAATGTATCATAACCAAAACATTTTTTTTCAATTTATAACAATTTCTTCAATAAAAATGTATACAAATTGACCTATATAATATATGTATCATAATTTATGTGAATATGAGCAAAAATGTAAACATTTTAAAATGTAGAGGCCACTTTGGTGCTTAATGCATTTATTAATAATTGTAATGTGAGCTGTGTTCTTATTTATTTTTGGACTATATCATGGGCCGGTAAAAAAAACTAACCCTGAGATGCATATGTTCCCCAGGCTTCACTTTGAACACCCTTTATCAAAAACGGTTCAAATTAAAACACGGTATATAATGTGCTTTGTAAGCGGCTTCGTTATTGTCTGTGTCACTATAAAGCTTGTGTGACTCTGCAATGTAAATATGTGAAAGTGAAACTTATTTTTATCATTAAACAACCAGCAATAATATCTCATGACCCTGACTCTACCCTTTTCAACAAAGTAATGATTATTAACACCCACCTTTTACTATATGCTGCAAACAGTCGCCTTCATTTAGCATGCTTACTTCATGAGCATGGACTCTCCCGCCAAAAAGTATGCAGTGAGGGTGTGTGCCATGGTGGGGGTTCATGCTGCCTGCCAGATGACTGCTCTGTCAGCCTGATAATGGCCTGCCATCTGCTGTCTAGTATTCACAAAAGGCAAAGTGTGTGCGCGTGCGCGCGTGCGCGTGTGTGTGTGTGTGTGTGTGTGTGTGTGTGTGTGTGTGTGTGTGTGTGTGTGTGTGTGTGTGTGTGTGTGTGTGTGTGTGTGTGTGTGTGTGTGTGTGTGTGTGTGTGTGTGTGTGTGTGTGTGTGTGTGTGTGTGCATGCGCACAGATAGGCAGGTGGGTGTGTTCAATCACACAAGCGTGCACACAAGTCATACAAGTGCTATAGGAAGCAAGTACAATATTTAAGGATGCAAATGTTGTCTTTCATCAAAGCACATGACAGAATAAAAGCTGCACAAAAATGTGTTCAATTATACTAATATTTAATATTTATCAACTATAATATTATTTATATGTTGAGCAAAAATATGTGAATTGTTTGTCATAATTTTATTGTAGTTGTATTTAATTCTGTTTAAAGCCGTATATAAGTGTTACAATGAAGGCAACACATGGCGTAAGTGTCTATAATAGCTATATTAGCCTACTATCAAAATGACTGTTGCAGGCTGAAAAAAAATCTTCCTTGACTGAAATGTTGAAATGTACTATTAACAATATGCTTGATTAGCACTCCAACAAGTCAATAACATCAAAAAAGCTCACCTTTGTGCATTCACGCACAGCATAACATGTCTGGTGGACAAAATGAGACAAAGAAGGAGTGGAAGATTATACATGTAAACAAACAGTTGCGTCACAGTCCACACTATTGCGAGATCAAGAACCGCCGAAATTAGTAGGACAAAACGATGTTCACCAAATACTCATATTAAATCTATTAAAAGTGGGCTTTCTAACAATTGGGAATGTTTGTCCTCAAACAAAAAACATACTAAAACAAAAAAATATTTTCCCCCACCTTTTTCCATTTTCAATCTTTTAAAAAAAAAATGCTTCAGGGAGCCACTAGGGTGGCGCTCGAGAGCCGCGTGTTGCTGACCCCCGGTTTAAGTAAGACATTTGTTAAGCTGTATTTCAAAAATATTTGAGTTGTAATTAACATAACATTATTCCTATTTATTTTGATATTTTTGACTGGTAAATGCTGTTAAAAAAAAACTAATAAATGACTGTTTAATTTATAAGTATTACATGTTTTTAAATATTTAAACTCAGATAACATTAGGTTAGAGATTGTTACTTTAAATACACATTTTTCAGGTTTGATTTTATTTTATTAATTCAATCAACACAATATTTAAAAAAAATCATGAATAAAAAGGAGCAGAAAGAAGTATAAACTTATACGTGCCCTCAGTACAAAACAATGGTTGATCATAAAAATAAAAAATTAAAAGTTTTTCTTCATTTCGAATTAAATTTCAAGAAATTATATATATGCATATATATATATATATATATATATATATATATATATATATATATAAAATATAAATGCATAAAAATAAAGCAATTGGATACAGACACTGTATAAGTAATATGTAAATGTTTAAATTAACTTAAATTACATTTGTTAACAGGACTGTATCGACACTTTAAGCATACAATTAAATGACAAATTACTACATATACTATAAATTCAACAAATATTTTGAAACAAATGAATAAAAAATGTAGTAAAATACATAATAAAAAGACCAATAAGAGTAATAATAGAAACATAATCATCAAGAATAATACTCATCACAAACAGTCATACATGTATTTGATTAAAAGATTAAAAAATGGCCATGGCTGTCCTATTTACAGTAAAGTCCCAAAATATTTTTGGATTGTCCTCTAACTCCTTTATCCATTTGTAAAATAATAAACTGTCGATAGGAGCTTCAATTATTCAATCAAATGGTTAACATATTCGGGATAGATAACTTCCTATAGCTGCAGAAAAGAAATCAGAGACCCAAGGTCAAAACCTATGTGACTTAATTTTGTTCTGTATTAGTCTCTTCAACACCAGCAGGAAGCAGAAGGTGAACATGCAGCCTGCTGCCAAAAAGCAATTAAGAGGAAAGACGCTTTCAAGTCGCTGTGTGGGTCACTTCCTAACAAAAGAAACTCTTGTTCACGCAGACACATCGATTAAGAGGACATGGCGTGCAAGTGTTCGCGTGTGTGTGTGTGTGTGTGTGTGTGTGTGTGTGTGTGCGCGTGCGTGTGCGTGTGCGAGGAGTCGCCACATTCTCCCTGCATTTGGCGGCCAATTGAGTGAACCAAAATCCCAACAGGACAAAGGAGCATTAGGTCGTGGGTGAGTGGACCCATTTAGGGCGAGCAGCTGACCCCATGGAGAGGACTCTTGTCCTGGCCAAGAGGGACTTGTGTCCATGGACCCTTGGACCAACAAGACACTGGACAGGCAGAACCTCACCTGTCACATGCACCTGAGGTAACTTCTGTTTGTTTAACGGAAGGGGACGAACAAATATTTAGGAATATATCAAAATCATATGTTCATGAAACCATAAGTCTTTATTGTTGCAACGTCACTTGGCCACAAACCCACTTCCACACTCCAATTTAGTAAATATTAATAAATAACAAAGGCCAGTTGTTTTTTTTTGTTTGAAGCATCACCTGAAACATTTTTGGCTTTGCAGTTGTTTTTTTCTTGAAAAATATTTTATTTAAATAACACTTCGGATTAAAAAAAAATCTTGTTACACTAATTCGGGGGTCAGCAACCCGTGGCTCAAGAGCCGCATGGGGCTCTTCAGCGCCGCTCTAGTGGCTCCCTGGACCTCTTTTAGAGAGTTGCGTGAAAATGGAAAAGATGAAAAAATATATTTTCTATAGAACAAACATGACACAAACCTTCCTAATTGTTAGAAATCCCACTGTTTATGTTATACATGCCTCACTGTTGAGAGTATTTGGCGAGCGCCGTTTTGTCCTACTAATTTTAGCAATCCTTGAACTCACCGTAGTTTGTTTACATGTACTACTTTCTCCGATGTTGCCACAGAAAGACGTGTTTTATGCCACTTCTTCTTTTATCTCATTTTTTCCACCAAACTTTTTATGCTGTGCCTGAATGCACAAAGGTGCGCTTTGTTGATGTTATTGATTTGTTGGAGTGCTAATCGGGCATATTTGTTCAGTGCATGACAGCAAGCTAATCGGTGCTAGCATGCTATTTAGGCTCGCTGTATGTACATATTGCATCATTATGCCTCATTTGGAGGTATATTTGAGCTCATTTAATTTCCTTTACTTTTGTTCTCTGTGTATCTAGTTTATATTTGCATGTCTCATGACACATTATCTGTATGTAATATTGGCTGCATTTCTGTGTTGTTTGTGTGCCATTTTGTTCCAGACCACAGCAAACGTTACCCAGATTTGCGTCAGCCTTTGATAGTAGGCTAATATAGACACGTACATCATGTGTTGCCTTCATTATAACACTTATATAAGACTTTTAAATATTTTGTGGCTCCAGACAGATTTTTTTGTTGTATTTTTGGTCCAACATATTTTGGGTTGCCGACCCCTGCACTAACTGTATGAAATACACATTGTGGAAGCATATAGCAGAAACAAATATTAAGTCAAATGTAATTATATTTCCATTATATAAAATAATGAAAATAATAAATGACATTTAATTTTCAAAACAAGCACAAGCTACTTGATAAACAAAAAAATTCATTACCTATTAAACAATTGAATTATACTAATTAATATATAATGAATTGATTAAATTTGTATTTAAAGTAATTTATTACAATAAAAATAATGACGTGTTTAAGTAAATTTATTGAACTAAATTTATGTAAAATAATGAACAATTTGTATTTATTTTATATTATATATATTTAATTAATACAAGCAAACTACATAACATATTTAAGAAATACATAAAATCAAACAAATTATACTGTACAATATAAGAAAAAATATGACATTTTTATTAAACATAATTTATTCATCCATCTATCCATCTTCCCGGGTCACGGGGGCAGCAGCCTAAGCAAAGAAGCCCAGACTTCCCTCTAACCAGCTACTTCGTCCAGCTCCTCCTGGAAGGCATTAGGCCCTTTTCCACCGCAGGAACTTTCCCACTTACCCAGCTAAATAAAGTTACACCTGGACTTTTCCAAGCGTGCGGGCTGTGCTGATTGGTGGAACACAGTTTGTAGCGTTCCCGAAACGTCTCTTTTTAACACGACCGCCATTGGAATATATGCAGAGACTTGTTTATTTCTTCTTTTTGTGTATTTCTGTTGCAACAAACTTGACAACGGAGAGAAATAAGAACAAAAGGAGGAACTTCTGTGGGGCATCTGTGTGCTGAAGAACGCTGATCAGGGGAACTATTTCACAGTGTTTTTAATCAGCCGTAGTCTTTATACTATATGCACTTTATTGTTTAATATTTTTACAAACTTCATTATGATATGCAAAGCTACGAGAATTGGACGGACTCTTAAACATAATTGCGGAGGAGTATGAAGCCGGACTCAAAGCGACGACCTCAGCTGCTGACTACTCTGACTTCATTGGATAAATATGGAAAAAAGGAGGCAGCACACGATCAAATATGAACTATTTACTTCATTACATGTTGTAAAAGTAGTCAGTGACACTCCATTTGTGGAGATATTTTGGCCTCACACTGAGTGAACAGCTAACCATAAAACCTATGTATTTGTGTTGTCGGCGTGAGGTAAACACTGGTATTTATAATATATAAATAATACATGACAATTAGTTACATATAAACCCTGACATTTATTATTTATATATTATTTACAGATAAACCCTGACATTTATCATTTATATTTTATTTACAGATAAACCCTGACATTTATATATTATTTCCAGATAAACCCTGACATTTATCATTTAAATGTTATTTGCAGTTAACCCTGACATTTATCATTTGTATATTGTTATTTCCAGATAAACCCTGACATTATTTATATATTGCTATTTACAGCTGCAATGGACCAAATTGAATCATCTGACCCTCATGAATTTCATTTACTGAGAGGACAACTTTCTGACTGTTGGATATTGCATACAGAAGCCTTACTTTTTATGAACAATTCGGTACATTTTATTAAATCACATTGTTGTATGTTTTTGCTTTGTATTTCATTTACTTACTTTTTAGTAAAATAACTCTGACCTAATATTGTATTTACATGGTATCAGTATATACATATAGTAAACCACTCCATACATCATCAGCCTGATTTGTATAAAGTACCCAGAACTGTGGAAACACAAACCTATAGATCCAGGAACCAAAAGTTACTGAGCTTTTGATTGAAAAGGGCTTATCGTCTCTCGAACCGTGGCCTTAAACATAATTTAGGACAATAAAAATATAAACATGTTTATATTAATTCAATGAACTATAAGCTATGTAAAATATTTGATTGTAACTAACACGATTAAACTGGCTTACCATAATTAAAACCAAGAAATATATCTTAATTAATCACCAAATGTAACACATGAACCATTTGGTTGACTTCTGAATCTTTAGTTCATTCAGTTGTAAAGTGAAAGAAAGCCCAACATGTCACATATGCATTTATTAACCAATCAGCAGGTAAAATGAACAAGAATATTAATAAAGTACCTACTTTGCAAATAAAATCCAGCATTACCATATGTATAATCCTCTTTGCAGTAGTTTGATATGCTCTCCGTTACCTTGTAAACAACTAACAGCAAATCTATAAACAGATATGACTTTTTTTTTTAATCTGACAAGATTCCCTTCTTATGTCAGGTTTAGTGCAGGATAATCCAGAATATTATTAAAGCCGGACCCCCCTAATGCCAATATGACACTTAGTGTAGATTTAAGTAGTGCTGCTGTAAACTGAGCGTCAAATTAGTGATATAGAAATGTTAAATTCATGACAGCAGTGGATTAAGAACAAAAATAACTTCACTAAAACAATCAATTCAATAGGAAAAAAGTGCATTTTTTCTAAAATCAGAAATCAGAAGAATTTGTTTTGGGAGGCAGTGCATGTTGTAACTCTGTAGGCCAATAGTTTGTCTTGCTTTAAAGAATAAATAAATTAGTAGACATTCAATAAATACACAGCATAAAACATTTTTTTCTCTGTGAGGGCATCCAAAGTTAGACTACTTTTCTTTTTTATATTAATATCTAAGCTTCTGGTAATACAAATAATAAATAGAACGCAAACACACAATCATGGTACCTTTCCTGTTCTGAACAAATACATTCGACTGGCTGGACGTTGAGTTGACAAAAAGACAAGTGCTCTGCAGGTGTCCTCCTGGAGACAGAAGCACACTAAATCTTTCACAGTAGTGCAGAAGTCACACGGAGTTGGCTTTACCAGCTCCTTTTTGTTTCTGGCCTGTGCTCTGTATTGTATATAAAAAGGAAGACAGCACACACAACGAGGGCAGAGGTCCACCTTGGAGGTAGTGTCAGAGGGCCTTTTTGCACAGAAATGGCATTTTCTCTGTCCTGCTGCGTTCAAAGTGTTTGGTGGATAAAGTGTTTGGTGAAAGTTAGTATTGTGATAAAAGAGTTTTCCAGTCCTTGGCAGGATTGTCTGTAAAAAGGCTCATAACACGAGGGTCCTGGAGGTGGGCCTGGAGGACGGGTAAGGGTTCAGGTACTGGCGGGCTTGTTCTGTCAGGATCAGCTGGTCTTCGGTCTTCCCATAGAGCACTGCCTCCCACTCACTCACCTGCACAGACAACAGCTGTAAAAAACAACATAAAGCAGCACGTGTACCGGAGATGGTGTTGCTTGTAACCTGTGCTGTTCTGTGCTTTGCGGCTTTGTGGGGACCAGTGGGCTTCATCTTCATTTTGCAGCCCCTGTGCTCAGCAACATGAGGAGGATTGTTTAAGCGAGTTAAAGGACGGCGACCCTCCTCCTGATTTTCCTCCTCCTGGTGCTCGGCGGCAGGAGAGTTGAGGGAGGAGCCGGTCAGTAGACTCTCGTCAGGAACCTGAGGACAAAATATTAGGAACTTCTCTCAATATCTTGTTAGTTTTGTCCGCCTGAGTGCGACTCACTTGAGCGTTGTTGAGCTGATCCTGGAACAGTTGCACATTCAGGCGGTCTTCCTCACAGACGTCCAGGACTAAGGTCTTGCGTACTTTTCGAGCCGGACCTTCCGTCTGCAATACAGAAGAACGTTAATGCCCAAGTCCATCTTTGCATAGTTTTGGTGTAAAAAAAAGGACACGTACGCTTTGTTTCCACACTCTGTTAAAGATGTCCGCTCCTTCCGTCTCCTGCTTCAGAACCTCTCGGATGTCTTCTTCTAGAAAAGCCAGAGGCTGTGGCTGGAAGACAACATTAGCAAGGATTTCCTCAAATGCACTCAAGAGCGACTCAATTTCAGGGAGGACCAGGGTACAAAAACTGTACATTTATTTGTGGCAGCAGGTTTACAAAAATAAATAACCGCAGGGGCACTAACAGTTGTGGCTGTAGGCAACCTCCTACTGAAGTAAACGGAAGTGGCTGCATTGAACGAACGAAACAATAAAATGTCAATGTTTTGGTCAACATCTTAAACTCTTGAATTGTTGGAGACGCTATCAATATTTGCGGAAACATGCTGGAAGTAGAACAACCTCCATGTTTAGTGGGCCGTGCATCTTCTCCTGAGCTGCCAAAGCGTTCTTGAACGGCGTCGGGGTTCTCGGTGTTGGAATCATGACAGTTTTACGAAACTTGGGTGTTCTGTAACTAAAAAAAAAAAGTTCACCTGACAAGAAGACTGAGGAGACAAGTGCTCTTGTTCATGGTGAGGTCTCGTACCCGTCATTCTCCTTCTGGTGCTTGGGCGTGAACTCTTTGTGCAGCGGCGTGGTGAGGAAGCATTTTTGTCCACACACGGGAGTGGACGTGAGCGCCGGGTGATCCAAATTCAGAGGCTCCGTCCCTGATATGTTGCAGAACTGCAGGAGACAAGTTGGCACAGTCATGAACCGGGAAAATTGCCCTTTTATAAAGAGTTAAAATATATATATGTATGTATATATATATTAGGGCTGCAACAACTAATCGATTCAATCGATTAAAATCGATTATAAAAATAGTTTAATTTAGTCATCGATTCGTTGGATCTATGCTATGCGCAGAGGCATTTTTTTTTTTATAAACTTTTATTTATAAACTGCAACATGTACAAACAGCTGAGAACCAATTATCAAAATAAGTATGGTGCCAGTATGCTGTTTTTTTTCCAATAAAATACTGGAAAGGATAGAAATGTAGTGTGTCTCTTTTATCCGATTATTAATCGAAGTAATCGACAGATTAATCGATTATCAAATTAATCGTTAGTTGCAGCCCTAATATATATATATATATATATATATATATATATATATATATAAATAAATAAAAGTAATTTTTGCTTGCAATGAGCAAAAAGTCAAAAATGTTTTAGTAAGATTTATTGTAAGAAGACATTAAATTTAAGCTTTAAAAACATAAAAGTGATCTTGAATATAGCAATTAAAACGTAATATTAGCTATACTTACTAGTAGAGATGTCTGATAATATCGGCATGCCGATATTATCGGCCGATAAATGCGTTAAAATGTAATATTGGAAATTATCGGTATCGTTTTTTTTTTTATCGGTATCGTTTTTTTTTTTTTTTTTATTAAATCAACATAAAAAACACAAGATACACTTACAATTAGTGCACCAACCCAAAAAACCTCCCTCCCCCACTCATTCACACAAAAGGGTTGTTTCTTTCGGTTATTAATATTCTGGTTCCTACATTATATATCAATACAGTCCGTAAGCACACATGATTGTGCGTGCTGCTGGTCCACTAATAGTACTAACCTTTAACAGTTAATTTTAAAAATTTTCATTAATTACTAGTTTCTATGTAACTTTTTTTATATTGTTTTACTTTCTTTTTTATTCAAGAAAATGTTTTTAATTTATTTATCTTTTTTTTTTTTTTAAAGTACCTTATCTTCACCATACCTTGTTGTCCAAATTAGGCATAATAATGTGTTAATTCCACGACTGTATATATCGGTTGATATCGGTATCGGTTGATATCGGTATCGGTAATTGAAGAGTTGGACAATATCGGAATATCGGATATCGGCAAAAAGCCATTATCGGACATCCCTACTTACTAGTGTTGTGAAGTTGTGCCTTATAACAAACTTGTGATGCTCAAAAGAAGTATTATTTTTCTCAGAAGATCTATTGCCTAAAAACAAGTTCTTATGTCTCACTAAAAAAAATACTATCCAGGGGATTGTGACTTATATTAAGTTTGTTTAGATATTTTGACTAGTAGTTTGAAATATATACTTGGTGAGATTGTGAGTTTTTCCTGTGTGTAGATTTGTTGTTTACAAGGTAACGGAGAGAGCATATCAAACTACTGCAAAGAGGATTGTACATATGGTTATGCTGGATTTTATTTGCAAAGTAGGTACTACTAGGACTACTAGGTGATTAGTTAATAAATGCATATGTGACATGTTGGGCTTTCTTTTACTTTACAACTGAATTAACTAAATATAATATTCAGAAGTCAAACTAGTTCTCAGGAAGTTCAAGAAGTTTTATATGTGTTTAGTTTGATGTGGTTTACCCGCTTTGTCGGCGTCTTCTTGGGTGAATCAGTGACGTTGTCCAAAAAGGAAAAGCAAGTCCTGTCACACAGAGGAGATGTTTCTCCTCCGTGTCTTCTCTTCCTCTTTGTTGCTATGGACGACTTGGTGCAGGAAGGTGGCGCATGTCCCAAGCAACTCTCCTGAAGGAGCATGGCGAAGGCAGGCTGATCTTGCCTCGGCGTCGTCTCCGAGAGGTTAAACCTTGGTTCGTTGCTCCACGGGCACGGCGAGCGTTCCTGCAGAGCCGAGCACATCTACAGTAGATTTGTAATACATTCAGTCTATTGTGCGCCATCTTTTTTTTGTCCTGTCCAGCTACTCAGGCAAATCATATTGTTGAAGTAGATGCCCATATCGGCTGTACAGATTTACTTTACAAAGATAATACGATGAAGAGGAAGTCCTTACTGAGTTTATGAGCTCTATGGTCTCAGCCAAGTTTGGAATGATGCTGGACAGCACCCTGTTGGCCTCCATAGCCAAGAACTTGCTAGGGGACGTGCAAATTTGGGAGGAAGCTCCTCTGCAGTTCTCCGTCTTGGCCCAGAAGCTGCTGTCCACCTGCTCCTCCAAGCTGAGCGTGTCATCTGAGGCTCCGTCGGACCAGGCCGAGTACTGCTCTGAGCCCTAAGAGGAAAGAAGGCGTTAGGACGCTTGTGGAAGCGTGATAATGGACATAAGGAGCCAATCATTCAAGGAGTGGAAACAGACGGGACATCGTGGTGGAAGGGGTGAGACACTTTTGGTCTTCAATGGTGAAGATGAGAAGCTACTACCGTATTTTTCGTATAAGTCGCTCCGGAGTATAAGTCGCACCGGCCGAAAATGCATAAAAAAGAAGGGAAAAAACATATATAAGTCGCACTGGAGTATAAGTCGCATTTTTTGGGGAAATTTATTTGATAAAACCCAACACCAAGAATAGACATTTGAAAGGCAATTTAAAATAAATAAAGAATAGTGAACAACAGGCTGAATAAGTGTACATTATATGACGCATAAATAACCAACTGAGAACGTGCCTGGTATGTTAACGTAACATATTATGGTAAGAGTCATTCAAATAACTATAACATATAGAACATGCTATACCTTTACCAAACAATCTGTCACTCCTAATCGCTAAATCCCATGAAATCTTATACGTCTAGTCTCTTACGTGAATGAGCTAAATAATATTATTTGATATTTTACGGTAATGTGTTAATAATTTCACACATAAGTCGCTCCTGAGTATAAGTCGCACCCCCGGCCAAACTATGAAAAAAAACTGCGACTTATAGTCCGAAAAATACGGTAGTCTATAAGAAACTACAGCAAACAATGTGCGCCATTCTGGTTTTTACACACTCAGCATTTAAATATTACATCTTTTTTGTGTTTTTGCACACACACACACACACGCACACACGCACACACGCACACACGCAGGCTACGCTACTTGCTAACACTCATGAGGGAGTGTGCGCTTACATAAGGAACTCTGCACTGGACCTCGCTCTCTGCTGACCTAAGCAGCAACTCAAGCTCTTTTATTCTTTTCTCTCTGTCGGGATCGTCTTGGCAGGGCGGCTGAGACGAACAATCGGGTGGGACGAGGTCGAGGGGACAGGAGGAAAGGAAGAGGTTAGGAAGACAAAACAAACAGTTAGCTAGAAAAGGTGTACTCCAGCAAATCTGGTATTGGATGTTAGGTGGAAACCACAGGTTTGATTTCAAGTGCGGAGTTAAAGATCACACGGATCAACACAGAAATGAAAACTCACAGGGATGAAATCAAAATTTTCCATCAGTGGGCGCCCATCAAAAGGACATCCTGCCATCTAGGACACAGACAAGCACCAATAAATTGAGGCAACAAGTGAGAGCTAATGTTAGAGCGTAGAAAAAACAGACCGTGTTGGGTTCCGCCAAAGGAGGTGGTGGGCTCAGGTCGCAACTCTGCACCTCGGTCGGAGTCGGCGGGGGGCACGGCGAGTTATGGCGCCTCTTCCTGCCGCTGTATGAGGACGTGAAATTCTTAGGGCAGCCATCTTGTAGGTAGCCCTCGTGCTCCACTTTCCTCCTCATGGTGGAGTTCCAGTGATTCTTAATGGAGTTGTCCGTTCTGGTGCAACAAAACTTGTTAAAATATTTTCTTCTTTCATTCACTCTAACATATCTTTTCAGTTTTTCACACATTAAACACAAAGGTTTTACATTACAGTACTCGCAAGTCGTTTTACAAAACCATAGTAGTTTACTAATAGCAGACAGACAGGAAATGGATGCAAACTATGTTTTCCTGGCTGATTTGGCATTAAACAACTTCAATCAAAAGTCAAGCACTTTTCAAACATGGAACATAAATGTGAACATTGAAGCAAGGAACCGTTAAACATCTTGATCAGATTAGACCCTTGTGTGCATTTTGATGTTGGGATTTTACCGTCCAGGAAGGAGCTTGGAGATCTCTGCCCAGCGGTTTCCCAGACGTTTGTGGGCGTCGTAGATGATACGATCCTCCTCTTGGGTCCAGGAGGACTTCTTCACCTCGGGGTTGAGGTGGTTGTGCCAGCGCTCGCGGCACTGCTTGCCAATCCTGCCCTGGAGGTGCTTGGCGATCACAGACCAACGCTTAGGGCCGTACTTGTGGACCAAGTCGATGACCTGCACAAAACATGATCAGATATAACGATTCATCATTGCTTCTATTACAAGGCTGCCCAGAGTCAACATAAGCTATTGAGCCAAATATAAGAAAGTATATTGTATCGCCAGTCCTCCCGGGCATTCAAGATTTTACATGGCAATTTTAACACCTCAAAATGTGTAAATGAAAACTATAACTAAGATGCATGTTACAATCAAACAACCGGTGCATAATAATGGCCCCAATATGGACTGGATTCTCACATTATTAACCGTATCCACTCGGCATCCATTGCACCGGTCACCCAGGGGGGGGGTCCCCACATCTGCGGCCCCTTCCAAGGTTTCTCGTTCCCATTGGGTTGAGTTTTTTTTCTTGCCCTGATGTGGGATCTGAGCTGAAGATGTCATTGTGGCTTGTGCAGCCCTTTGAGACATTTGTGATTAAGCGCTATATAAGTCAACTTTGATTGAATGACTGATTGAGTAAGTGCAATACTTACAGTGTAAACACTTTATAGGGCGCAACAAAAGGCTAATTTCAAAGACTTAACTGACGAGCCAACACACCATAAACTATATACTATTCCTGTCTACATCTTGTCTACTTGCTGAATTTGTAACTTTTTGTCATACTTGCAAATGAAACTCAAAAATGTAATAATGGAACAAGATATAATAACTGGACGTCAGTTATCATAATCTGCTCATTTTTGAATGTTGCAATAAAAATGAGATTGTATTACCAAAAACAATATTTATTAACACAAACAAAAGTAGCTACAATTGGTACTGGTATCGATTCCCAGGCACCGGGAATTGGAAGTAAAATGGCGCATGGTTTTAGTCAGCCAGCATTGCCTCATGTTTCCCCCTATCACTTGACAATGTTTGTGCGTGCAAGACCGTTCACTCCAGGCTCCTCTTACCTTCTGATCCTCCTCCTTTGTCCACGGGCCTTTCACCAGTTCGGGGTTGAGCACCTTCTGCCAGCGATGCTGACACTGGCCATCTGTCCTCCCCTGTCATGTCATACGTGTGCAGGAGATACATCATTAAGTACAGACACTCGGTGGACATGTAAATGGACTTGTATTACAAGCGGCCAATACTCACAGGAAAAAAGTTTGCTATTAATTTCCAGGAGCCTGCGCCATGCTGCTCCACAAGCTTTTTCAGTTGTTCATCCTTGGAGACAACCACAGTAGAACTCAGAAAATGTTACACGCAAGCAGGTACAAAATAAAATCTCCCTCCAGCTTACCTCATCGCGTGACCACTTCACCTTGCACAAAACCTTCTTATCTTTGCATTGCTCTTTAGCGTTTGGATCTTCATTCTCATCGGGACTACAAGTACACACAGTTTGTTAGTGGGATAAGAGCCAGCGACAATACACACAATACAAGTGTTAATGTACGGAATATGATATATGACACAGATTACGCATCAACACGGAGGGAAAACTATTCCCGCCAAACCTCTTCATCCCTGTGGAAACTCAAGTGAGTCACTTGGTTTTGGCACTGTGGAAGCTGGAGAGGGAAAAAAAGTGTGTGTGTGTGGGGGGGGGTGTCTGGGCAATGAAGGAGTTCTTTCACCTCGAGAGGTGAGGTGGGGAGTGGTTATTTTGTATGGCAAATCCTCAACGGCTGTTCAAATACTTTGAAAACACAAGAAAAATATCTACATTTACAAGTCTTCTTACGGGAAAAACATGAGATCCAAATGTGTGTCCATATGATTCGCTGATATACAAAGGCATTTTTCAAAATCCATTGTTCCCTTAGTTTTCAAGACTGTTTAATCGCTCGCTATAGGAACTAAACAATATTCATCCTGCCATTAAACAGAACTGTGTAGGCCATTGGCCTCCAAACTTTATTAGTCATTACAGGGGTGTCCAAAGCGCGGCCCTCATCTCAAGTTTTGTTGATTCACTTCATATTGTTAGGGGAAAAAATATATAAAACATTAAAGAAAATAGAGCAAAAAGACATGATTTAATGTGAAAAAGCTGACATTTTTATAGTAATAACTAATATTAATATACTTTGTCATAACACAAAGCTGAAATTAAGTTTTTTCTTTAAAAATACATATCAGTTTTTGCATTTTTTTTTTTACAAAATAAATATCAAAAAGGCCACTGCATGCTTGGACTTTACAGTATGCGCTCCTTGGTGCACCCCCGAGTTATTAGGATCAAAATGGCCGCTTTTCTCGTTAAACAACGTCTTTTTGCTCTTTTTTTTCTGACAACATTCTGCGGGCCAACCAAACTCGAGCCGTGGGCCGCAAATGGCCCCCGGGCCACACTTTAGACCTGGGGTCCCCCAAACTTTTTGACTCTGGGGGCAGCATTGGGTTAAAAAATTTGGCCGGGGGCCAGGCTGTGTATATATATGTATATATGTATATATATATATATATATATATGTATATATGTATATATATATATATATATATATATATATATATATATATATATATATATATATATATATATATATATATATTCCATCCATCCATCCATTTTCTACCGCTTATTCCCTTCGGGATCGCGGGGGGCGCTGGAGCCTATCTCAGCTACAATCGGGCGGAAGGCGGGATACACCCTGGACAAGTCGCCACTGATGAGGAGATATACATATATATATATATTCCTCGCGCACTAATTGACTGAAAGAGTGCGCATTTGATGTCATGTTATCGATGGAAAAATAATTTTTTTAGACAACATGATTTGCCTGAGCGGCTAGGAGACAACGAGAGTAACAAGCGGTAGAAAATTGATTAGAAAGGACAGATTTAAAAAAATAAACAACTTGGGACTTCCGGCGGGACGGATTTTGGACGCTGGCGGGCCGTAGTTTGGAGACCCCTGCTTTAGACACACCTGGTGTAGGTCTTTGAAAAGTAAAACGTTTTCTTGATTTTCCTCAAGCTGCTCTTTGAAGTTTTATGCCATTAAACGTGCATCACAATATTAACATTCGACACACAATAATTCTACATAGCATTTGTCCACAAGTTTGCTTGGTGACCAAATCATGCCTAACAGGAAAAGTAGTAATCTTAGTGTTTTCCTGTCTAATAGAAAACAGTGACATACCTGTGTATTATGTTACTAAATACGTCAAATACAGTGGTAATCTACAGGTATATGTGTTATTAGTACGCCATGTTTGATGTAACTGCCACAGCAGGTGTAAGTTAGCAAAACGATCTTTATGTAACAAAAACAAAATGACAGTTGGTGACGTCACTCAACCACTACCCACCTGCGTGATGCTCTCACGTTGTCCATGACAGCTGCCGGGATGCGTTAAACGTCCGTTAATGCCTTAAAATAGCACATAAATCCACATTTGCACAAAGAAGAGTTATCCGCGGGTGCTTGCTTCCGTTAGGTGGTGTTTCGCTAGCGTCACTAGCCCTTGTGCTAATTCACTCCGTTCGTTGATCGTCAACTTAGTTTCTATTCAGTTGTAATAACAAAGACATAAGCCTCGTATGTGTTCGGGGACACTATCACGGTATAAATATGTCGGTAAGACGCCGAAAAAGTTACAATTTAGCATTCCTTACTCGTCCTTTGGAAAATGGCAGCTCTTTCCTCCTCGCTTGACTCCGGGATATGATGTTTGTCTATCCCGCCGATTCTTGGGCCAGCCCACTGCACAGGCGGCCTCCCCGCTGATTGGTCAGAAATGGGGAGTACGCGTGTATGTGATTGGTTGACAGTTCGAGGGCGGGCGCTTGTGATTGGTAGAGAGTTTGAGGAAGCGGACAAGTGTCACTGTCACTTGTGCGAGCAGAATGGCTCTTTCATGCGGGAGGCAGTGGTCCAAAGTGGGCTGTGGGGGGGCTTTCAAGGGGCCTTCAAGGGGTTTTTAAGCACATCATTCATTTCATTGCCGCAAGTGTCAATAGCTATGGGAGGAGAGACTGAAAATGTTGATATCGAGCCTTTGCAAGTAAATAAAGGGCAAGATAGTACTTTGATATCTGAAAATGTTCAATACCAGTCAAACATTTTGTGATTATGCCATTAATTTGTTGATTATGATAATAATAAGTATAAAACGCAGGACAAATACGGCAATACATTTTCCCCACAAACGTATTTAATAACATTTTACAAGATATAAATACAACAATTTAATACAAATGTTTTTTTGTCCAACATGCATTCAATTAAAATATGATGCATCACATATTTCCATTTTCTCATTACAACATGTCCAAAAATCAGAGGGTGGGGGGAGGGGGGGGTCCCAGACTGAGGCCAAAGGGGGAAAAAAACTCATAGCCATAGCACACACAAACATGTGTAAGAGGGAAACATCAAAGAACACAAAGAACATTAAAGACATTAAAGGATCACAGCTGATGCGACCAGCTGCCACTCCAGCAGTGCCACTTATACACAGTCACAAAAGTAAAACAAGGGGGGGAGGATCCAGACTGAAGCCAAAGGGAAAAAAAACTCATAGCCATAGCACACACAAACATGTGTGTAAGAGGGACACATCAAAGAACACAAAGGACATTAAAGACATTAAAGGAGCACAGCTGATGCAACCAGCTGCCACTCCAACAGTGCCACTTATACACAGTCACAAAAGTAAAACAAGGGGGCGGGGGTCCAGACTGAGGCCAAAGGGGAAAAAAACTCATAGCCATAGCACACACAAACATGTGTGTAAGAGGAACACATCAAAGAATACAAAGGACATTAAAGACATAGCAGTGCCACTTATACACAGTCACAAAAGTAAAACAAGAGGGCGGGGGTCCAGACTGAGGCCAAAGGGAAAAAACTCATAGCCATAGCACACACAAACATGTGTGTAAGAGGAACACATCAAAGAATACAAAGGACATTAAAGACATAAAAGAGCACAGCTGATGCAACCAGCTGCCACTCCAGCAGTGCCACTTATACACAGTCACAAAAGTAAAACAAGGGGGCGGGGGTCCAGACTGAGGCCAAAGGGAAAAAACTCATAGCCATAGCACACACAAACATGTGTGTAAGAGGAACACATCAAAGAATACAAAGGACATTAAAGACATAAAAGAGCACAGCTGATGCAACCAGCTGCCACTCCAGCAGTGCCACTTATACACAGTCACAAAAGTAAAACAAGGGGGCGGGGGTCCAGACTGAGGCCAATGGGGGAAAAATCTCATAGCCATAGCACACACAAACATGTGTGTAAGAGGAACACATCAAAGAATACAAAGGACATTAAAGACATAAAAGAGCACAGCTGATGCAACCAGCTGCCACTCCAGCAGTGCCACTTATACACAGTCACAAAAGTAAAACAAGGGGGCGGGGGTCCAGACTGAGGCCAAAGGGGGGAAAAACTCATAGCCATAGCACACACAAACATGTGTGTAAGAGGAACACATCAAAGAACACAAAGGACATTAAAGACATTAAAGGAGCACAACTGATGCAACCAGCTGCCACTCCAGCAGTGCCACTTATACACAGTCACAAAAGTGGAACAAGGGGGCAGGGGTCCAGACTGAGGCCAAAAGGGAAAAAAACTCATAGCCATAGCACGCTAAAACATGTGTGTAAGAGGAAAACATCAAAGAACACAAAGGACATTAAAGACATTAAAGGAGCACAGCTGATGCAACCAGCTGCCACTCCAACAGTGCCACTTATACACAGTCACAAAAGTAAAACAAGGGGGCGGGGGTCCCAGACTGAGGCCAAAGGGGAAAAAAACTCATAGCCATAGCACACACAAACATGTGTAAGAGGGAAACATCAAAGAACACAAAGAACATTAAAGACATTAAAGGATCACAGCTGATGCGACCAGCTGCCACTCCAGCAGTGCCACTTATACACAGTCACAAAAGTAAAACAAGGGGGGAGGTCCAGACTGAAGCCAAAGGGGAAAAAAACTCATAGCCATAGCACACACAAACATGTGTGTAAGAGGGACACATCAAAGAACACAAAGGACATTAAAGACATAAAAGAGCACAGCTGATGCAACCAGCTGCCACTCCAGCAGTGCCACTTATACACAGTCACAAAAGTAAAACAAGGGGGCGGGGGTCCAGACTGAGGCCAAAGGGGGAAAAAACTCATAGCCATAGCACACACAAACATGTGTGTAAGAGGGACACATCAAAGAACACAAAGGACATTAAAGACATAAAAGAGCACAGCTGATGCAACCAGCTGCCACTCCAGCAGTGCCACTTATACACAGTCACAAAAGTAAAACAAGGGGGCGGGGGTCCAGACTGAGGCCAAAGGGGGAAAAAACTCATAGCCATAGCACACACAAACATGTGTGTAAGAGGAACACATCAAAGAACACAAAGGACATTAAAGACATTAAAGGAGCACAGCTGATGCAACCAGCTGCCACTCCAGCAGTGCCACTTATACACAGTCACAAAAGTAAAACAAGGGGGCAGGGGTCCAGACTGAGGCCAAAGGGGAAAAAAACTCATAGCCATAGCACGCACAAACATGTGTGTAAGAGGAAAACATCAAAGAACACAAAGGACATTAAAGACATAAAAGAGCACAGCTGATGCAACCAGCTGCCATTCCAGCAGTGCCACTTATACACAGTCACAAAAGTAAAACAAAGGGGGGTCCAGACTGAGGCCAAAGGGGGAAAAAAACTCATAACCATAGCACGCACAAACATGCGTGTAGTGTAAGAGGGACACATCAAAGAACACAAAAGACATTAAAGACATTAAAGGAGCAGAGCTGATGCAACCAGCTGCCACTCCAGCAGTGCCACTTATACACAGTCACAAAAGTAAAACAAGGGGGGGTCCAGACTGAGGCCAAAGGGAAAAAAAACTCATAGCCATAGCACACACAAACATGTGTGTAAGAGGGACACATCAAAGAACACAAAGGACATTAAAGACATAAAAGTGCACAGCTAATGCAACCAGCTGACACTCCAGCAGTGCCACTTCTACACAGCCACAAAAGTAAAACAACAACAAAACAAAAAACAAAAACATATACACTGTTGTGGCCTATGCAGTGTTCCACGCCATTGTCTGCTGGGGTGGGGGGAGCATGGCCACAGACAGGAGCAGACCCAACAAAGCAACCACGAGAGCCGACTCCACCCTCGGCCGCCCACCCGCTCTCAGCCAGTGTCCAGTCCGCATGGATGACGTCCAAGGAGACCGAGGTGTCCGATACCTGCTCATTCAGCCAAGACACTGTGAAGCTTGTCCGTCCCGGCGCTCAGCGCAGCTCCGCAGCCCTGTCTCTTCATTCGCATCTCCTCCAGTCTCTCCAAACGGACTCTGGTGTGGCAGAGACCCAGCAGCTGGTCTCCATGGCCAAAAGGCCCCCGGGAGCTAGATCCAGAACCCAAAGGGTCTCGAACCAAAAGGCAAAAAAATCCCACATGAAAACAAGAGGGAAACATCAGGAACACAAAATGTTGACACAAGAGCACAGAGCTCCTGCCAACAGCAGCCACTACAGTGTGACATCTTGGAAAAAAGGAGTAGGAAGAAGCAGAGCTTATTTAATCCTACCCCTTTTCCACTTCATTGCAATTGCTAACACATTTGTTCACATGCTGTTCTCAATTTGTATCACAATTTTAATCAATGAACAATAAATACAATAATTTTCATAAATACGTAGTTAAGTAAATGGTGATTGACATAATGAGGTACCTAAGATTATGTCCTTTTCAATAACGTTCAAATGTCTATCAGGATTCTTCTTTATACTTCGTAAACACTTTGAGTTTGAACAGTTTCTTGTACTGGATCATATTAGTACCTTGTTTGACTTCTTTGCTTAATCCATTCCATAATTTATTCCCATACTGATCTACTAAAGGTCTTCAGTGTTGTACGTACATGTAGCAATATTGACAAGATCATCTAAATAGTTACTCGTCTTACTTGCTATTAATTGTTTGTCAAAAATAAAGTATATCATGCAAAATAATAATTACAATTCTAATTAACACATGTTTAAAAGTTTAGTCTATTTGTATGTTTTCTTTTCCATTTTTTTTATTGTATTTTTTTTACAGACAATATTGGAGCTGTTGTCTTTTGCTGCCACCCAGTGGACTTTTTTCTAATCATATTTACATTCTTTGTGATTGCTCATGCTCAGTCGAATCTCAGTGGTTTATTTGCTAGGGTGTCCAAAGTGTTGTATTTAGTGCTTTTAATGGCCTTTGGCATATTCTAAAAAGCCTTCACTAAAACTTTTTGAATAAGGTTTGGGGCCAAAGTTAGCATAACAGAATTGTTGAAGTCTGTGGAGCAGTGCTGTATTCGATCAATTAATTTACTGTTTTTAAAAACAACAACAAAATAGAAAGAAATAGTACAGCAAATTGTTATTTCTGAGTTAAAGTGTATACTTATCTAATTAAATTCTGAATAGAAAAATTAACGCAAGCAAGTTTTTTGGTTATTTTTCTGGAAAATGCCTCTTTAGTTGTATCAGTTTCTTAGTTTCCTAATATACTGTATAATCATAATATTAGTAGTTAAAAAGAAGTGTTGAATTTTTTCTCGTTTTTGTAACAGGTATTAGTACATTTCCATTTGTGTGGACGCACCTTTATATTACATGACAGCGGTGTCCAAACATTTTCCACCAAAATCAAATGATACCATGGCCAATTTTATACATATTCTTGGTTTTGTAAAAAGGCTATATAAATAAATTTTATAAAAAAAAAAAAAAAAAAAAAAAAAAAAAAGAGATATATATATATATATATATATATATATATATATATATATATATATATATAGGCTGCTGCCCCCGCGACCCGACCTCGGATAAGCGGAAGAAGATGGATGGATGGATGGATATATATATATATATATATATATATATATATATATATATATATATATATATATATATATATATATATATATATATATATATATATATATATATATATATAAACATATATATATATACACACACACACACACACACACACACACACACACACACACACACACACACACACACACACACACACATATACATATATTTGCATTCACACTGAGCATACTGTCTCATTTTTATTATTATTTTTTTCACAATATACTGCAGGCAAACAAAAAACACTTCAGACACCCCAGGACTTGATTTTCTAGACATAGAGACAGTATAGTACGGACTTTCGCAAACGTTTTTGTACTACAGAAAACACTGGATGTTTAGCATTTGTGTGCACATGATATATAACGTTTAGTGTTGTCGTTTCTTATCTTGTCCTGTAGGTGGCCCTATTTAACACATGTTTGCACCGTGTGTTGCCTTTTTATGAATCATAAAGTAAAGTCTGACAGCAAACCGGAAGTTGATCGAAATGGAAAAACTACGGTAAAATTAAAAAACATGAATATATTGGTGCCATTTAACACCATATGTATAAACATTAAAGCGAGATGTGGCAATAATGTGATTCATGAAACTGTTTATGACTATCTGCTCGCTCACGTAAGTCTTTCCTGAGTAGTATTTTGAAAGGACATAACGGAAAATGCAACGTTCACAAACGTTAGCATAATAAGCCTGTTGCGTTTAGGTCCCGTGACAAATTTCATCGGAACTTTCTACACCCAGGATGTTTCCTGCTTCTCTTTGCTGGGCGTACAGGTAGCACAACATCCCCAACGCACATTCATTTTTTCGTTTTTTTTATCCCAGTCAGATGTTGGCTTAACTGACGGTTGGAGACGTCGTATTTCTTCATTGTAAAGAGCAAAGCATGAAAACAACAGAAAGGTACGAGTTATACTGGTTTGCCTTGAACATTACCCTGTGTTGTTAGCATAGCATAGGCTAGCTGGGTGGGCTATTATCCTATTATCCAAAACAATAGTACAAGTTTTACCTTCTGTATTTTACGTTATATTTATGTTTATCACGTCACTGCTGTTACGTAACAAAGTAATCGCTCTGAAGCTCAACTGCATCTAATTATGTTTAACAAAAATCAAACATTCTGTTTTATAATGTAGCATTTGTTGTGTATATATTGGTGCATCTATCTATTGTGTGTGTGTGTGGCTCCTGCCTCTTTTGTTTCATAGTTTCATTTATCGCCATCATTCATTCATCAGCACATAATTGGACAATGTAAAAAAAAAACCATCTCCCTCCCTTATAGGATTACCACTTACAATGTTTTTTTTTTAGGTTGCACATTACACATGGCAACCCATGAAGTTGTGCAGTCAGCCATAAAACGGATGACAATGTATTACATTCTCGTGCAATTCTCAATTTTTTATCACAATTTAACAATTACACTTTTGTTTATCTAGCCCTTCGTAATCACAAGTGCCTCGAAGGGCTTTACAAACCACATGGACATCCCTTGATCTGAACACACCTCCGAGCAAGGAAAAACTCAAAAAGCCTGTGCTGGGAAATAGAAAAAACATAGGAAGGGACCGCAGGTGTGGGTAGGAGAAAAGGAGGCTCATGACTGTTTTACGTCTTTTATGAACTAGTGCAAAGGAAATGTACAGATCCAGACTTGTTTAATTATTCATTACAGGTGGTGGAATTGCTCAGACTTGCCCTACAGAACAAGACTGCTTTCTTAAAGAAGAAGGAAAAGCCCCACTTTTGCAGACGCTGGACTTTTTTCTTGAGCGGTCTGGACAGTCACGTTAGGTCAGGAATTAGTCCAGATGCACCATATGGGGTTGACTCAGTTCATGTGGCACACTTCCTCACTTATAATTCAATTTCCTCTTGTTGGAACTACACTGAAACCTCTCGGGTCCGAATCGGTCTGTTCCAAGACGTTTGGTTTGATTTAAAAAGGAAGTTTTTTTTCATAGAACACAATGGAAGTAGAATTCATCTGTCCTGACGCCGTAATAAAACGGACACTATAACTACATTTAATCCTGATTGCAATTTCCCGCTTTGACTTCTTCAAAGTGCTTATGACGTAAAGAAAAAAGTATGCTCAACATCCTCATAGGAAATCCACAGACACTGCTGTGCTATGAGCTAAGCAGGAAGCATTCTATTTTGGATTCCCTGTACTAGGCACACATATTTAAGCCTGTCAGCGCATGTTAGTTCATGCCGGGGTTTAAACACAGCAGCATGCTTTATTCCCCCTTTTTATTCAATCCATTAAGCATCGCCTGTTGGTAGGTGTGGTAATCCTCCGCATTCCCTACGTAGGAGTAGCTGTGTCAGCTGAAATTATACGTATACTGGAGGTTATCTCCCCATCTCTCCTCCCGAGTTTAGCAGAAACTCTCCCTGGAATGTTAAAAAGCGGTTCAATGAGGCGTTGGAAATCAAGCACAGATGTGAGGCAACTCAGCATGTAAGTACAATACCTCTTCAAACCAGGCACGATTGTAAACAGGAAGTAGAAGTCGAATACAACAAACAGCCGAGTGCACTTAATGGGGCCCTGTTATGCAGAACCAACTTTACTTACCTGTTGGTACCTGCTTTGGGTATTATAAATCCCCAAAATCCAAGTCTGAGTCCATGGTTCCTGGAAAAGGGTGGAGTGCCATCTCTGGGTTGGTACCTCGGAGTCCAAGTACCTCGGAGTCCAAGTACCTCGGAGTCTTGTTCACGAGTGAGAGAAGAGTGGATTGTGAGATCGACAAGCGGATCGGTGCGGCGTCTTCAGTAATGCGGATGCTGTATCGATCCGTTGTGGTGAAGAAGCTGAGCCGGAAGGCAAAGCTCTCAATTTACTGGTTGATCTACGTTCCCATCCTCACCTATGGGCATGAGCTTTGGGTTATGACCGAAAAAACAAGATCACGGGTACAAGCGGTCGAAATGAGTTTCCTCCGCCGGGTGGCAGGGCTCTCCCTTAGAGATAGGGTGAGAAGCTCTGCCATCCGGGGGGAGCTCAAAGTAAAGCCACTGCTCCTCCACATCGAGAGGAGCCAGATGAGGTGATTCGGGCATCTGGTCAGGATGCCACCCGAACGCCTCCCTTGGTGTTTAGGGCACGTCCGACAGGTAGGAGGCCACGGGGAAGACCCAGGACACGTTGGGAAGACTATGTCTCCCGGCTGGCCTGGGAACGCCTCGGGATCCCCCGGGAAGAGCTGGACGAAGTGGCTGGGGAGAGGAAAGTCTGGGCTTCCCTGCTTAGGCTGCTGCCCCCGCGGAAGAAGATGGATGGATGGAATCCAAAAAATGTGAAATCAAACCATGGAGGCATTGCGGAAATATTTATCAAACAATCTTGCCTTCCTTCATACTTGCGCCAAACTAGCCGTTTGAAATTTGCAAAACCTGTGATGTTTTTTGCATCATTGATTTCACCAGATTATCCCTATATGGTAGAAATGTACTTAAAGTGTTTTGCGCGATTCAACAAGTTCCTTTTTTTTTGTTGCTATCCTCTTGTTGTGGGGCATACTTGCTCTTACATGCACATGCATCCTCCGCTGTTGTCCGTTTCTAATTGCTGGGTTGCACATGACGCCACGTCTGCTTTGCTTCGTTGTGGTGTAATTGGCATGGTGGTCAACAAGCTTGAGCATAGCGTTAAATCAAGAGACAGACGCGTTAGTAAATGAAGAGTTTAAACTGAAAATGCCGCTTTGCTGTGCTGTTCCAAGCGTTCAAATTGAGAGATGGGAAATATATTTTTAATAGAGTCCCGACAGAAGTGGTTCATAAACGGAATAAAGTCAGGGAAATTACAAAAGTGTCTCGATGGAAACGGCTCTCAAAAATATCACTTTCATCATCTTGTGGAGTACAGTCAGACCATGCTCGTGTCTGCAGCGATGACTTAGTCTAAGGTTTGTTTGAACATTTGATTTGTTTGAGAAACTTTCTGTGATGCAATCAAGTTTTTTCTCTACTATATAGTTAGTGTTTGAGAGCAGATCTATGCGTAAAGAAAAGACAAGAGATTGCATTAGTATGTTTTGTATATTTTTAAGTTATGTCATAGTTGCTATGCCTAGATATAACTACGAAGACCTGGTTGTGGACAAACTAATGTTCTAGCAGTGACGTGCAGTCACTAGAGGCAGGTGAGGTGGCGCCTCACCTGCCATCATGGAAAGAAAACAAATGTAAAAAGAAAAAAAAAAAAATTAAATTGTTAAATGTATCCAGTGATTATACTATAAAGTTATTTTCCATTTAACTTCACCAGTTTTAGATTATTTTTATTCAAAATCGCTGAATTTTCACATTTGCCATTCAAATACTGAGAAGAGACGGTGCGGTGAACAGCAGCCAGTTGAGGCACGTCACTCATTTGTGCCTCAACATGGATTGCGGACTCGGCTAACTGCTGGCCTGCTGTGCAGTGAGACAGTGAGACTGTATTGCTATATGAATTATATTATACATTTCCATAGTTTAGTTAGCTGAGGTATATAATGTACAGTGTATTTTGTCAACAACTGTATGTGTGTAACGTATTTCTTGTGCTGAGCGATCATAAAACTGCTGCAAAAGACGCACTGGCTGAGGCTCGCAGTAATCCGCCTCCTGCACCCCCGCCGTAGAATTTGCACCCCCTGACGGGAGTGTTATATCAACTAAAGCCCACACTTAAACTTTCCACGTGCAAGATTGAATCTATTTAAAAAAGTTATTTCATAAGAAGCCAAAAAGTGCAAAAACAATAATGTTCGTGTTGGAGGAGTTGTGAATGACTGCGCGGCCACGGTACACCTGCAGACTGCAGGTGTACCTAATTCACAACTCCTCCAACACGAACATTATTGTTTTTGCACTTTTTGGCTTCTTATTAAATAACTTTTGTAACCTATTTTTATGGGCTTTCCTCTTTGTGATGTTAAGTTCCTGTTATACAGTATATGCCTTGAGCTCTTATTTTGAAGGCGCTAAGAGCGGAAGTGATGACACAGTGGAGCGAAGGTTTTTGAAAGAAGGTAAATAAAGTGGTCCTCGTGTAAACTGGAGCCTCCGTGTTTGTTATTTTGTAGTTTCATACAGTATAGGGGACATTTATAAACCCTCGGTTACACTTTTTTAAATAGATTTAATCTTGCACGTGGAAAGTTGAAGTGAGGGCTTTAGTTGATATAACACTCCCGTCAGGGGGTTCATTAATCCAGCACAACAGCGGCGCATGGACTTTATTTATAAATAAAGGTAAGACCATAATAAAGTTTTTTTAATAAATGTGCTTTTTTGTGTGCTACAGTTTGTATGTGTAAAGTTAAAGTTAAGTTAAAGTACCAATGATTGTCACACACACACTAGGTGTGGTGAAATTTGTCCTCTGCATTTGACCCATTCCCTTGATCACCCCCTGGGAGGTGAGGGGAGCAGTGGGCAGCAGTGGCGCCGTGCCCGGGAATCATTTTTGGTGATTTAACCCCCAATTCCAACCCTTGATGCTGAGTGCCAAGCAGGGAAGAATGCTGGTATGAGCTTTTAAACATAACCCGTTAACTGCTGCCAATCAAATGGTGAATAAGATACTCTTTAGGGTTCATATGTTTGTAAATCTGACTGTGATGAAGTCAGTGCCTCACCAGCCATGAACCTCACCGCACGTCACTGTGTTCTAGTAATAAATATTGTAACTGTTGGCTCAATCCGCTGTCTTTTCGTGGTCGATTTTCATAAACTAAAATCTTACTTATGGTTGTGCGTGCATATTTATGCATGTGTGTATGTATGTACATATGTATGGATGTACATATGTATGTACGTGTATATGTGCATGTTTGTGTGTACTTGTGTACTTATGTATGTATGTATGTATGTATGTATGTATGTACGTATATATGTATATATATATATATATATATGTATATATATATATATATATATATATGTGTATATATGTGTATGTTTATGTGTATATATGTAAATATGTGTGTGTGATTATTTTTCCACCATGACTAGGGAATATTGTTTGCATTCGATCATATACGTAAGAGGCACTTAAAAAGACCGCCCACAAAACAAAACAGCGCACCCTGAAGAGACGGTCAGAAAGTGGTTTGAAGACGGTCTGTTAAACGTAATCTATGGAAAATATTAACCAAAGAACCACCATCACACGTTATGGAGACAACAATGAATAGTTTAAAATGTAGAGGGGAAAAAAATAATAATACGGCCCTCTAAAGGGGATGTTTTGAATAAAATGCTAAATGAAGACACTTGAATCGTTTACATGGCGTTATGGGTAAAACCTAATTGGAACTGGTTCAAGACCTGGACACACCAAATTAAACGAGACAAACAATATTAATTGTGGATTACAGGGGTGCCCTGTATTTACTTTTAACATATGATTGATGGTAAGGACATTTTATTCAAGACAAGACTGAGGGCAGAAAAACAACAAAGCTTTGCAGCAAAGTGGAGACTCTGGAGTATAAGACTGCAGCAATTAGATTATTTTTGTCCGCTGCTCGCCACTTGTCCGCAAATGAGTGATCATTATTTTCTCTTATTTGTCTGAAGCAGTGAATCAGAAATTATTTTCTGTTATAAACCTCGGCTGTCGGCTTGGGCGATAAAAATAAAATCTCAGATTTTTTTCACAAAAACCTTTGATTTATGATATTTTTCCTATGTTTTCCCCTACTTTTTAAAGGAGCTAATGAATATAAATGACAGTCTCGCTTTTATGTGATAAACAATTTGTGTACTGCATACACTGCATCTTACTTAGTCTTAGTAAAATTCTAATAAAAGACATTAATTGGATTTTGTATAAAATAATTTTCAAAAAAACTAAACAAATGAAACCGTTTAGAGATGTCCGATAATGGCTTTTTTGCCGATATTCCGATATTGTCCAACTCTTAATTACCGATCAACCGATACCGATATATACAGTCGTGGAATTAACACATTATTATGCCTAATTTTGTTGTGATTAAACAATGTAACAAGGTTTTCCAAAATAAATCAACTCAAGTTATGGAAAAAAATGCCAACATGGCACTGCCATATTTATTATTGAAGTCACAAAGTGCATTATTTTTTTAACATGCCTCAAAACAGCAGCTTGGAATTTGGGACATGCTCTCCCTAGAGAGCATGAGGAGGTTGAGGTGGGCGGGTTTGGGGGTTGGGGAGGGTGGTAGCTGAGGGGGAGGGGTGGGTTATTGTAGCGTCCCGGAAGAGTTAGTGCTGCAAGGGGTTCTGGGTATTTGTTCTGTTGTGTTTATGTTGTGTTACGGTGTGGATGTTCTCCCGAAATGTGTTTGTCATTCATGTTTGGTGTGGATTCACAGTGTGGCGCATATTTGTAACAGTGTTAAAGTTGTTTATACGGCCACCCTCAGTGTGACCAGTATGGCTGTTGACCAAGTATGCATGCATTCACTTGTGTGTGTGAAAAGCCGTAGATATTATATGACTGGGCCGGCACGCAAAGGCAGTGCCTTTAAGGTTTATTGGCGCTCTGTACTTCTCCCTGTCTGTGTAGACAGCGGCGTTTTAAAAAGTCATAAATTTTACTTTTTGAAACCGATAATTTTGAAACCGATACTGATAATTTCCGATATTACATTTTAAAGCATTTTTCGGCCGATAATATCGATAAACAGATTAAATTTAGTTATTGAAGCTAATTCTGGGATATTTACTGTTATGAGTTTGTTCATACATCCATTGTCATAATGAAATAGTTGTTCCATAAAGAGTGTCCTTTGAGAGGCAAAACTTCTGTATTGAATAAAAATGCCTGTAAACAAAAATGTAGCATATCATTGCATGCAAATAAATAAAATGTTGGAGATGAATTAAGTACAAACTTTAATTTTCTGTCCTGAATAAAATACTTCGATAAATAAACATTTAGTATTGACTCTGAGAGGTCTTTGTAGTTTAGTAAGTGAATAAGTGCAGTTTGGACACTGCATCTTTAGCAACATGCAGAGTGACCAATATCCTCAGTGCGTTTTTCTTATCATACATGGTACCTTGCGTAAATGATTCCACCACAGTAAGATACTTTTTAGCCAGAGCTTCTTTGTTTATGTTCTTGTTTACCTTGTAAAGATTGCATTTTCCCCACTCGGCCGGATGCTTCTGTTTCAGGTGCTGGAATAAGTTTGTTGTACTGCATTCATTTGTTCCACGCCTGTTGTCGTAAAACCAAACCACTGACAGCACTTTTCTAAGAACAAACGGCTCTCTCTTGTTTGTGTAGCATTAGCCATGTTGTGCATTGTGTGTGTGAATCTCCTTAAAGAAATAAGGGGGAGGACGAAAGCTTCGGAAGCTCCTAAAGTAAAAAAGAAGAAGAGAAATACATCAATTTTTTTATTCTTTAAATTGTCTGCAACAAAAAAGTTGTTAATAAAATTGATTTGTCTCTGAGGCCTACCCTCCTGTAGGACAGGAAATTGTTCCACGACCCCCCTAAATTCAATCACTATTGAAAACTGGATAATGTTTATTTATCTGTTCATGTGTTCCTGTGTACTTACTTACTACTTCCACTGGGTAGAACAGGGAGCCTGTTGATTGGATTAAAAGCACTGCTGCCACATAGCTGCAGGGCAGGCTTGTGTATCGTTCTAACAATAATACTAGAGTGTAGACACAAATAATGAAAGTTTATCCTGCTGCTCACGAACCATTATTTAAGAAACACTGGTCTAAAGCAGGGGTATTCAACATTTTCCAGGCCAAGGACCCCCTAATTGTATGGAGAAATGAAGCGGGGACCACCTACTTATATATCCTGTTTAAAATTGTGATTGTGTTTTAAATTCAACTGGTCCTAAGGTACCCTGTTATAATGCAACAGTAAGATATTCAAATAATACAGTATAACGCCGCTAATAGCTAGCTGAAAAGTAGGGTAGTAATTGCTACCTGTTTGCTAGCCCCATAATCGCTAATTGACAACTAGCGCCCTAATTGTTAGCTGGACACTGTTGCCCTAATCGTTAACTGACAATGAGCGCGCTAATCGCTACTTGACAACTAGCGCCCTAATTGCTGACTGGTAACTGTTGCCCTAATCGTTAGCCGACATCTAGCGCCCTCATCGTTAGCTGACAACTGGTGTCTTAATTGCTCGCTGTCAAGTTTTGTGTTAATCACTAACTGACAACTAGCACCCTAATTGCTTGCTGGCAGCTTGCGCCGCTAATCGGTAGCTGGCAAATACAGCGCTACTTGCTAGCCATCTTGTATGCTAGCATCCATCCATTCATTTTCTACCGCTTGTCTCTTTTGGCGTCATGGGGGGTGCTGGAACCTATCTCAGCTGCATTTGGGCGGAAGGCGGTGTACACCCTGGAAAAGTCGCAACCTCATCGCAGGGCCAACACAGATAGACAGACAACATAATAATGGATAATAATATAATTATGCATGTTTTTGTTTTAAATCTGTAAGATACTGTGAATAGAGTGCCATGCCATTCTTATTTCTAAACTACAGTAAAGACAATTAGGTCAATGTTAATGTGTATTTAAAGACATTTACATTTGTGGAAAAGTTGTGGGGGAAATATTCTTAAAAAAGTATAATCAAACAAAAATGTCACAAAGCCCCTGCTGTACCAACTGTTGAAGACCCATTGTCTAAACAAGAAGTTTTGGTACAGCAAAATACGCTTAATCGAAGACACTCATTTACATGCCATTGTAGGCAACACTTGATTGGTTAATTTTCCCCGTGGAGCCACGACGGCCAGTTCTAGTATTTTACGAAACTGGTTTGATTCTGCCATTTTTGCACCCTTACAATCGTGCTGCAAACAGTTGAATGTATCAGTCATGGATGACGTGTGCTAACAAACAACGACATGACGGATAGAGACTTGAAGGCTGCAAGAAAATGGAGCAATGCAGCAAAGTAGAGACTGTGGAATATACAACTGCAGCATTCAGTGCTCAAGTGTTGCAACAAACTAGGATATGATTAAAATTAGGTAATAATGTAAGAACCCAGGGCTTTTTTGTACGCATGATTGAGGTTAATGTCTATGTTTTGGCCTCATCTTGGGAGTTGAGAATGAATTGTCTTTTGGGAGATTCATTTTTGGTATGTGAAACCGTTTTGAAGTCACGTCAAAACACGGGAAAAGCTTATTAGCATCAGTGAGGCCTCCTAGGTCCACCTCAATTCACGTTTGATGCATCCTAAACAGGCCCGAGCTCCTCCTCGACGTGAGCAGAATGAAACATCCTGTCAGGATGTGCTCTGTGCAGGATCAATAGAGGATTTTCTCTCCGTGTGCAGTGAAAGTAACAAGAACTGAGGCCGGGGAGACAAAGAAAAACTGCTAAACAAACCAGGCTGACCTCACTGACTGCACACAATGGATACACTCAGATCTGCACACAAAAAGCTTTGTTGAGGAGACGTGACATAACACACGGTCAAATGCTGCTTTAATTCCACAGTCCATTCAAATTTACACACTTTGGATCCTTTTAAAATTGATGACTTCAACTCTGAAGACTCCTGCTTAGTTATTTAAAAAAAAACAAAAAACTCTGACCTGGAGCCAGCAGGAATGTTGTAAATGTAATGCACGTGAAAGACTAATGTGTAGTGTGCCCGGGTCTAAGTGAGGCATGTGGGCTTTGACTCTAGTGTGTGCATGTGTGTGTTTGCTGCTTACTTTTGCTGCGCCACCACTTTAACTTATTTACACAAAAATGTGTCGAGAGATGGAATATTTTTTACATTTTCCTTCATTTCCCGGGGAATAATACCTCAATTTTTTAATGACAAAATGCTTAGGAATGTGCATTTGTTCACATTGCAGTACCAATTGCCAGTACCTGGAAATCAATATCGGTACTCAACGGTACCTTTTTTCTGTAATTCTGTGTGTGTGTTCATTAGAGGTGGGAGAAATTGTACATTTTTAGATGCATTGCAATTCAGACATATAGGATTATAAAAGCGATTACCGTATTTTTCGGACTATAAGTCGCAGTTTTTTTCATATTTTGGCCGGGCTCCAGTGCGATTTATATATGTTTTTTTCCTTCTTTATTTTGCATTTTCGGCAGGTGCGACTTATACTCCGGTGCGACTTATACTCCGAAAAATACGGTAATAATTGTCGATAATCGATTTATTTATTGTAAATGAAGTAATGCAGACAGTTCTAAAATTTGGCTCACTGCAGCGAGCCAAATTTTAATTTAATGCAGTGCAACCTCTAAAGCCGGACACACCGCAGGCTCTAGAACTCTAAATTTGGGGGGAAATACCATCCTAAGTCTAAATTTGCATTAAACTTTGAATTTGAACTACCTGTTCAAATTCAGTCAACATCTAAGTATTTTACACTTACAGTATATAGCAGTTAAGAACCCATTTTGACCCTGGATTGGATTATTTTTAAACAGTATACACAAGAGGTAGGTATCTGAGAAAGTTTGTTTAGCATTGTTTGGCCTTGCATTGCTGAGAGCTATTCTTTTCCAAATGTACATAAAAATGCTTCCCGCCAGGTAAACGCAACAACAGCAAATAGGAGTGTGGTCCGGCATGTTTGCCAAACTAAAACAGTTCCGCTTCCTGGATGATGTGTGACGTGTCCTCCTCCTTTTTTCTGTGTGACAGCAGGATGAGGGTGTCGCATCCTTAAAGAGGAACCATTAGTTTCCCGCCAAGAGTGTTTTGAAGGATGGAGGAGCAGAACAGTTTGCCAAACGTCAGCATACCCTGCCACAACGAGCAGCGGGACAAGAAAAAGCGTTACACGGTACGTTGAATCCAGAGATGGTTTGATTGGTGCCGACTGATGTTATCACTAAAAAAATACTTTTCGCTTTCTTTAGGTTTATAAAGTCATCGTCAACGTGGGACAGCAGGAGTGGTTTGTGTTTAGACGCTACGCAGAGTTTGATAAACTTTACAACACAGTGAGTGACGGCCATCTTGACTTACAGCCCTGCTTTTTACATGTTGCTCCACATTGAAGACACTCCCACTTTCACACAGTTGAAGAAACAATTTCCTTCATTAAACTTGAAGATTCCTGCCAAGAGGATATTTGGGGATAACTTTGAACCCGGTGAGTGTTTGCCTGCATGGCTCACATGCGGCCACGCCCTGTAAATAAATATATGTATGTGTCTTTCTGAAATAGAGTTCATCAAGCAAAGAAGAGCGGGCCTGCATGAATTCATTAAGGGAATTGTCTCTCTTCCGCAGTTCTGCAACCAGTAAGTGCCCATTAAGCAATCAATTAGTGTTAAGAAGTACACACAGACAACATCTTGCCATTTTTAAAATGTTCACATTCCCCTATTAACATTTGCAGCCCTGATGTGAGGAGTTTTCTCCTCATGGACAAAATGGAAAACTTGCAAAACTCGGACGCGTCTGAAGATGAAGACGACAAAGTAAGTCAATGGAAAAAGACCTGAGACAAGGTGTCCAAACTTTTTTCACCAAGGATGTTCACCACATTTATACATTTTGTACATTAAAGATGCTCATGAAACAGTAGTCATCCCAAATAGTCCATGTACATTAGCTGCATCCCAAGCACTAATACCAATCCAATTAATAATTGACTAATTGTATTTTTAGAATAGGTGTAGGGCCAATAAAAAATAAGTCGCAGCCATAAATGGGCCCAGTTCCGTGTTTTGGATACATCCTGATGTAGACTTTTCGATGTATTCTTAAAGTGTTTTAGGAGTATCACTGGTGGTACCCGGGCCCAATCTAGTGGTATGCAGTAACACCAGGCATTGTGTTTTTAAAAATAAAATACCAGGTAATAGTAGATTTTTTCATTTTATTTTTTATTTGGTACCGGTAATTGCCTGCATTTTCTAAAATAAAATTTGGTTATATTATAAATTGATAAAAAAAACACCAGTCAACTACATTTAGGAAAAAATAAGTAATACTGTAAAATATTTTTTAATTGCAAAAAACATGCAATTTTAAATAAAATTAAATATTTGAAAATTACACCCTTATTTTTTAGTAATTACCTGCATTTAAAATGAATGAAATATAGTTGTAACTGTATTAAAAAAATAATATTATAAAATATATTTTTTAATTTGCCAATTACCTGCAATTTTTTTTAAAAACATTAGAAATGTATACTTTTTATTGACAATTAACTGCATTTTTTTCACTGTGAAATAAAATTTTAGAAATGTTTACACTTTTTTGCAATTTCTTGCATTTTTTAAAATAAATTATAACTCACTGCGTCCACAGTTCTTAAAGATCTTAGATAAATTGTTTGCTGTCAGGTTAAATATATTTATTAATAGATACAATATTTTAAGCAATAGTCTATGGGTTCACTCCTAATCACTCAACTGCAACAGCAATAATTGATATGGCAATAGATAAAAAATAAACCTTAGTAAGTGCTTTTGTAGATCTTCATGCTTGACCGTGAAACATTATTGGACAAATTGTACTAATATGGAATAAGAGGAATGGCTCGTGAGGGGGACAAAAGTTACCTGAATGACAGAAAACAGTTTGTGGAAGTTACCAATAGGAATTCTGCCTGACATAATATTATTTGTGGAGTGCCACAAGGATTGGTCCTAGGACCAATACTGTTTTCCATGTATGTCAATGATATTACCATGGTTTCCAAACTGTTAAAGTGTAATTTATTTGCGGATGACACAACCTTATTCTATTCAGGACAACATATTGAAGATATGTCAGAGGTAGTTGAAAACAAATTTTAAAATTAAAAGATGGTTTGATGTTAATAGATAGTCCTTGAATAATGGTAAAACTAAATGTATGATTTTTTTGCAGTAAGTGTGGCTGCCTCATTAAAGGTCAAAGGAGTTGAGTTTAAAAAAAACTATGGAAATCAAGTTTTTGGGTGTTATGATTGATGAACAATTGTCATGGAAATTACATATAAATGATACACAGGTTAAAATATCTAAAACTATTTCTATTTTACTCAAAGTAAAGGACTTTGTATATCCAAAAGCGTTGTATATTGTGTATAATTCTCTGATTGTTTCATATCTCACATACTGTGTTCAAGTGTGGGGTAGTGCCTGTAAAACATATTCTATCCAATCTTCCTTTTACAGAAGAGCGCTATAAGAAATGATTACTGGAAATGCATACAGGGAACCCACAAACAGTTAAACATATTGACATTTAGGGGCAGCATGGCGTAGTGGGTAGAGCGGTCGTGCCAGAAACCTGAGGGTTGCAGGTTCGCTCCCTGCCTCTTACCATCCAAAAATGAATGATAGGTGGTGGGGCGGTAGGCGCAAACTGGCAGCCACGCTTCCGTCAGCCAACCCCAGGGCAGCTGTGGCTACGAAAGTAGGTGTGAATGATTGATGGGTTCTCACTTCTCTGTGAAGCGCTTTGAGTGTCTAGAAAAGCGCTATATAATTCTAATCCATTGTTATTATTAATATTATTTAATGAATTTGTAAAGTATAATATCTTAAAAATCATGTTCAAAGCACATACAAAAATTCTACCAAACAACATTCAACAAAGATTTGTTAAAAGAGAAAGTAATTATACTTTAAAAGTAAGTTAGACCTTTAACAAATTTAGATTTAGAACAGCATCAATGGAAAGCAGCATATCAGTCAAAGGTGTAAGTTTTTGGAACAAACTGGACAGTGGAACAAAACAAAGTAAATCTCTTTCTGTATTTAAAAAAAAAAAATCTCAATGATGATAAGATATAATTTGGAGTAAATTATTGCTTTCATATTTATTTATTTTGTTGCATAACATATATATACCGTATATATATATATATATATATATATATATATATATATATATATATATATATATATATATATATATATATATATATATATATATATATATATATATATATATATTATATCCATCCATCCATCCATTGTCCCGTTCGGGGTCACGGGCGTGCTGGAGCCACACAGTAATAATATAATATATTATGAAATACAAACCCCGTTTCCATATGAGTTAGGAAATTGTGTTAGATGTAAATATAAACGGAATACAATGATTTGCAAATCCTTTTCAACCCATATTCAATTGAATGCACTACAAAGACAAGATATTTGATGTTCAATCTCATAAACTTTATTTTTTTTTGCAAATAATAATTAACTTAGAATTTCCTGGCTGCAACACGTGCCAAAGTAGTTGGGAAAAGGCATGTTCACCTTTTCTTTTAACAACACTCAATAAACGATTGGGAACCGAGGAAACTAATTGTTGAAGCTTTGAAAGTGGAATTCTTTCCCATTCTTGTTTTATGTAGAGCTTCAGTCGTTCAACAGTCCGGGGTCTCCGCTGTCGTATTTTACACTTCATAATGCGCCACACATTTTCGATGGGAGACAGGTCTGGACTGCAGGCGAGCCAGGAAAGTACCCGCACTCTTTTTTTACAAAGCCACGCTGTTGTAACACGTGCTGAATGTGGCTTGGTATTGTCTCGCTGAAATAAGCAGGGGCGTCCATGAAAAAGACGGCGCTTAGCTGGCAGCATATGTTGTTCCAAAACCTGTATGTACCTTTCAGCATTAATGGTGCCTTCACAGATGTGTAAGTTACCCATGCCTTGGGCACTAATGCACCTCCATACCATCACAGATGCTGGCTTTTGAACTTTGCGTCGATTACAGTCTGGATGGTTCGCTTCCCCTTTGGTTCGGATGACACAATGTCGAATATTTCCAAAAACAATTTGAAATGTGGACTCGTCAGACCACAGAACACTTTTCCACTTTGCATGAGTCCATCTTAGATGATCTCGGGCCCAAAGAAGCCGGCGGCGTTTCTGGGTGTTGTTGATAAATGGCTTTCGCTTTGCATAGTAGAGCTTTAACTTTCACTTACAGATGTAGCGAAAAACTGTATTTAGTGACCGTGGTTTTCTGAAGTGTTCCTGAGCCCATGTGGTGATATCCTTTAGAGATTGATGTCGGTTTTTGATACAGTGCCGTCTGAGGGATCGAAGGTCACGGTCATTCAATGTTGGTTTCCGGCCATGCCGCTTACGTGGAGTGATTTCTCCAGATTCTCTGAACCTTTTGATGATATTATGGACCGTAGATGTTGAAATCCCTAAATTTCTTGCAATTGCACTTTGAGAAACGTTGTTCTTAAACTGTTTGACTATTTGCTCACGCAGTTGTGGACAAAGGGGTGTACCTCGCTCCATCCTTTCTTATGAAAGACTGAGCATTTTTTGGGAAGCTGTTTTTATACCCAATCATGGCACCCACCTGTTCCCAATTAGCCTGCACACCTGTAGGATGTTCCAAATAAGTGTTTGATGAGCATCCCTCAACTTTATCAGTATTTATTGCCACCTTTCCCAACTTCTTTGTCACGTATTGCTGGCATCGAATTCTAAAGTTAATGATTTTTTGCAAAAAAAAAAAAAAAAAGTGTATCAGTTTGAACATCAAATATGTTGTCTTTGTAGCATATTCAACCGAATATGGGTTGAAAATGATTTGCAAATCATTGTATTCCGTTTATATTTACATCTAACACAATTTCCCAACTCATATGGAAACGGGGTTTGTAGAAATATTGCCATAATACGTTTTCTGAGTTGAACAACAAATATTGTAACTGTGTAAATAGGGGCCAGATATTATAAGTGTATACTTCTTTCTGCCCCTTTTTAATCATGATTTATTTTAATGTTATGTTGATTGTTTTTAACCTTGATTGAATGAAATAAAAACAGAAATGGAAAATGGAAATATTATAAATGTATTAAAAAATGATTTTAGTGAGTACTAGAAATGTATTGAATTATTTTTAGAAATTGTTAATTACCTGCAATTTATAAAGTGAAATTAAATTATAAATGTATTTCTTTTTTTTTGCAATTTAACTACATTTGAAAAAAATAAAATGTAGACCTTTTTAGGCCAAATAATTGCATTTTCTACAGTGAAATTAAATATTAGCATTTTATACTTTTTGGCAAATCACCTTAAATTTTTCTAATGAAATAATATACATTTATGTCAAAAATAGTTTATTACCTGCGACTACAAGCCACATGTTCAAATCTTACCGCTAAACCATGATGGCAAGCCGAGATAGCAAAAACGGCAGTACTTGCTTAGCTATCTATTTTTGAGGCGGTACTTTGTGCGAAAAGTCTGAGAGCCACTGAAGTAAAACTAAAATGGATTTCCAACCAAAGTTCAGCAATTTCATCCAGTAATCTCACTGGCTAATATTCTATTTTCTTTACAGAATAACTCCTCTTCAAGAAACATTAACCTGGGACCCTCCGGAAACCCGCAGTACGTTCCCCTTCAACAATAGCTGATGTTTTGCGCGAGCATCATGTGGAAAATAACACGTTTTCAAATGTTTTTACAGCGCCAAGCCAACAGACTTTGACTTCTTAAAAGTCATAGGAAAAGGCAGTTTTGGGAAGGTATGTAAATATTATCCAATTGCAGGGAAGTACAGATTACATTAAAAAGTGGAAAAGAATAAAGTACATTACACAACACAGCAGCAACACAACCAATGTTGCTGTAGCTCTAAAAGATCGAACTGCTTCACCAGCATTAATACCTCTGATTAATTCATAAACAATACGCCTTAGGGGTGAAACCAACATTTTACAGTCGTGGCTGATTAGTCTAAGAGAGTCTATAATTAAAGTATCTGCAATATCTAGACCAACAATAGTTTTATCAACTGGTCTAAAGTACATATGCATGTATTGGTTATATGGACTAATAGCGTAGAGTCGCATTTAATTTTAGTTGAGTGGGAGAAATTATGTTTTGTGTCTTCCGTCCCACGCAGGTGTTCCTTGCCAAAAGGAAACTGGACGCTAAGTATTATGCAATAAAAGTGCTGCAGAAAAAGGTGATTCTCAACAGAAAAGAGGTAAGTCAGCCGTAGGGTAAGATTGTGTCCATTTGTCCAGCCCACACGACGATGTGATCGTGTCGCCCAACAGCAAAAACACATCATGGCCGAGCGCAACGTGCTGCTGAAGAACGTCAAACATCCCTTCCTGGTGGGACTCCACTACTCCTTCCAGACCACAGACAAGTTATATTTTGTCTTGGACTTTGTCAATGGAGGAGAAGTGAGTAGTTTCCAAGCTCGCCAGGCGTGAGTCACGGATTAAAAACAGCTGACGAAGTTGCTATTAGAGGAGAGGTACACTGGTTAATTGTGAAGGTTTCTTATCAGAAAGCACAGTAATTTACAAATAAAGCTTAATGAGCAACTTCCTTATGGAAGAGGCCATGTTAACAAAAGTAACAGCAGTCTAGAAAAACATTTTTTGTATCCAACCCAAGAGCTTTTTCATAAATTTAGCCTTTGCATTGATAATTTATTATTTTTATTTTTTTACAGCTGTTTTTCCACCTACAAAAGGAGCGGACCTTTCTAGAACCCAGAGCCAAGTTCTACATCGCTGAAATGGCGAGTGCACTTGGATATCTGCACTCCCTCAACATTGTTTATAGGTGTGTAAGGATGATGGAAGCCCATTTAAGGCATCGCCGACATAGAACAATTCAAACTGACTGATCTGCTTAGCAGTGTGGCCACTAATTAAGACATAAACTTGTTTCTTACAGAGACTTAAAGCCGGAAAATATCCTCCTTGATCATGAAGTAAGTGCCGTTTATTTATGCACGAAAACCTTGATCATGAAGTAAGTGCCGTTTATTTATGCACAAAAACAATTTTTCCATCTACGGCTGCGTACAGAGGAATTGAAGGATGCTGGAGCTACCTTCATACATTTTGTACATCAAAGATGATAAAACCCAACCTAGTGTATGTAGGGATGGGTACCTTTCCCATTTGAATCAATTTCCAGTAAATGAAATCGATACCAGTACAAATTTTCAGTACTTTTGTGTGTTCATGTGGTGATAAATGTTAATTTATTAATTAGTAAATGTTTTAATGTAACATTTAACAGTGAACTGACAATAACTGTGCTGTTCAGTTGTTGTATATTGTTTTCTACACTTCTAAATCTCATTTGCAAGTATACATAAATTTCAGGAAGTCTTTTGTTGAGTCCAACAAGTTTATGCTGTAAATATGTAACTCACCAGCTGTTTGATTGTAATGCACATCTTAGATTACCAAATTTAGAGGTGTTGAAATCACCATTTAAAATCACTAATGCTAAGCACTAGCAATTCAAGCCTGTGAAATGTCTGCGAAAACACGTAAATCTGTGTTTTCAAACATTAATTTTTTGGTCAAAATATCATTGTTTTTTTCTAATGAAATATACAAAAATAAGACTCAAACAAAATGTCTTAAACGCTCTTCTCAGCCACAGGTACTCGCTGTTCCTCTTGCCTTAACACCTCACTGATAATTAGATAATCATCTCGCTCGCTAGCTTGTTGTCGCCTGCGTTCGCTTTCGAGCCACATCGATGACAGCTTTCTACTTTGCTGCTAATCATATTTGGATGATTACACCGTTGGTTCCAAACCAATTGTAGTATTTATTAGTAGCCAGCGAGAAGGTATATTTTTGACGTGACGCAGTATATTACCCGGGGGGGTTGGGTACAGGATAGAGTTGCCAAATGGAAACCTTTTCTGAGTTCTTTACATTTAATTTTCAATTATAATAACGTAAGTAAATTATCGACTAAAAAACGATTTTGGTGGTACATTACATGGGACATGTAAGTGTCAAAAAGACAGCCAAAAAAGGTTTGGTAGATGAGAATAAATCTAAAGGTAAAATATGGTGTAGAAATGCACCCAATTGTAGGAAAGGTAGTCTTGATTTTCAAAATGTTACTTTGTGGTTTGCGTGGCAGCACCTAATGCCAATAGATTGTTTCTTTTTTTTCGTCAGTTTTCCTCTTTTTTGCTGAAAGGGTGCTCACATGCCTGAGCATGTATATGGCATTTGAAATGTAAATTAGCATCGCGCTAGCACATTTTGAAAAATGGAGCCTTATTTTTGAGTGCTTGCTATCTGAAACGCTTGCTTTGTTGGCATAGAAAATTGTAACTTTATTTAGCGACAGTCTGCTACCAATACGCTTGTTGTCTGCCAAGTATTTAAGCTGTGCAAAAAAGGTCTCGAAATATGGAACCATTTCATTTGACATGAATCGGTGCTCAGAGTTATTGATGGAATTTAGTCGCTACCTATAAAAGCACATCAATGTATTATTTTATGCTAAGCTACGTGAGCAAAACAGCTAATTTGTTTCATCCCTAATAATAAATATCTAATTAGTACCGGTAATGTGTTAATTTGACTTACATAGGTGTGTATAGGCTGCACTTTAGACACCCCTGCAGTAGACAACAATGAGCTCCTCTTGTTATTGTTTATTTAGAAGATCCACTAGTAGCAGAACACAACACTGTTATTTCCTGCTGCCGAGAATGCATGTGTGATTGGATTAGCTCTTCCTAATGATTTCAACGGAGAGAGTGCACGAACGATGAATGGGACTGACTGCCACCCCGCATTCCCGGGGGCCCGACAATAGCCTCCCTCAGTCCCTCAGCAAATAATGAAGTGCTTGTGTGGCACATGTCAGCTAAAACCTGCACCGTGTCCTCTCTTTTCAAAGGGTCACATCGTTTTGACCGACTTCGGCTTGTGCAAGGAAGGTATTTCCCAGACGGACACGACCAGTACATTTTGTGGCACACCAGAGGTATGTCTTCAGTGGAACCTTTAAACCTATTGGCACTAGTGTTGTCCCGATACCAATATTTTAGTACTGGTACCAAAATTATTTCGATACTTTTCTAAATAAAGGGGACCACCAAAAATTGCATTATTGGCTTTACTTTAACAAAAAATCTTACGGTACATTGAACATGTTTCTTATTGCAAGTTTGTCCTTAAATAAAATACTGAACATACAAGACAACTTGTCTTTTATTAGTAAGTAAGCAAACAAAGGCTCCTAATTTAGCTGCTGACGTATGCAGTAACATTATGTCATTTTCCATGTCAAAATTATTAAGAACAAGTGGTAGAAAATGAATTACTAATCATTCATTTACTGTTAATATCTGCTTACTTTCTCTTTTAACGTGTTCTAGCTACACTTCTGTTAAAATGTAATAATCACTTATTATTCTGTTGTTAGATACCTTACATTAGTTTTGAAAGATACCACAAATTTGGGTATCAATCCGATACCAAGTCGTTATGGTCATATTCAAAGTCCTCATGTGTCCAGGGACATATTTCCTGAGTTTATAAACATAATATAATTTTTTTTTTTAAACGAAAAAAGATGTTGTGATGCCAAATACCGTCGGACCGGTACTTTACAGAGGCGGTATCGTACCGAATATGATTCATTAGTATCGCGGTACTATACTAATACCGGTATACCGTACAACTCTAATTGGCACACATTTTCAGAATGTCACACTTGAGCAATCCAAAACAGTGGTTTTCAAAATATTTTCACCAAGTACCACCTCAGAAAAAAATTGGCTCTCCAAGTACCAACATTATTACAGTAGCGTAGTAGACCTAAGTAGTCATTACAAACAAGGCAGGTGTTTATTTAACAAGTATAGTTGATATTTTTGGCCACAGTAACATTACACACAGTTTGAACAGTAACACTGTGTTTGAATATAGGAAAATAAAACACTGTACTTTAATCAAGTGATTCTTTGGCATACCACTAGATGGAGCCTGTGTACTACTAGTGGTACACATACCATAGTTTGACAATCACTGATGCAAAAGAAGGAGCAACCTCAACAACTCCAACAACTTTGACTCACTCCAGGTTCATTATTACATTTTAGTATTAGTGATGTTCACTTCTTTTTACACTTGCATGACTAAAGAATGTTAAATTCTTACTTCAAGGCAGGGGATTCCAAACTTTTACAGTGAGAGCCGCATACAGAAAAATTGTAGGATGATAGCGGGACCACTTTGATACATTATTTTGTAATATAGATGATAACAATGTTGTTAGTTACATGCTAAGATATCAAAACAAAACATCTCAGCTTTTTGTTAGTCAGGTGACAAAGCAAATAAGGTGTTACATTTAATAATATATTTTATGTATTTATTAATTCTACTTTTAAAATATGCCAAAAGGAAAATGGCCCCACTTTGGATACCCCTGCTTGAAATAGTCTACAGCAGGGGTGCCCACACTTTTTCAGCAGGCGAGCTACTTTTTAAATGACCTAGTCGAGGTGATCTACTTCATACGTGCATACATACATACATATATATATATATATATATATATATATATATATATATATATATATACATATACACATAAATACATTTTTTTGCCGTTTTTGTTCACATATTAAAGGTGTACAAAATACATGCATGTTTAACATATAGATTCCTATCTTTCATGAAGACAAGAATATAAGTTGGTGTATTACCTAATTCTGATGACTTGCATGGATTGTAATCAGACAAGATTCACAGTAGTGCTGACAACTTCCACATTTTCGATTTTACATCGTGGATGAGAAAAAAAAAAGTCCTCCTTTCTGTCCAATACCACATTGAAGTGGTTGGTTTTGGCATCCTGTTTGTCCAGCTTCCATACTCGTTTTTTTACACTTTACAAGAAATACATTGACGGCAAACTCTGTGGCTTGCTAGCTTGTTTGCGCTAGCTTTCGGAGACTCTTATTTTGTTAGCGCAGGCAGCATCGAGCAGCACTTTTATTGTGAAGACAGGAACTGTGCGGTCAGTCTTTAGGCTTTTGACGGCACGGTTGGAATAAAAACTGTTTCTCGCCTTCCTGACGGTCTTTTTTTCCTTCACACTGAGCTGGCAGCAGCCAGCGTCATCTCACAAGATCCTCGGGTCCCTTGGATGTCAATAAGAAACGTCATAGGGAAAATGTATGATCGCTAATTTTTAGGTCTATTTTTTTCAATGCCTGGCTGGTGATCGACTGACACACCCTGCGCGATCGACCGGTAGCTCGCGATCGACGTAATGGGCACTCCTGGTCTACAGAGTAGGGGATATGTATATCACAATATGTTATTTGGTATATAAAAATAATATAACTAGAGATGTCCGATAATATCGGCCTGCCGATATTATCGGCCGATAAATGCGTTAAATGTAATATCGGGAATTATCGGTATCGTTTTTTTTATTATCGGTATCGTTTTTTTTGTTTTTTTTTAATTAAATCAACATAAAAAACACAAGATACACTTACAATTAGTGCACCAACCCAAAAAACCTCCCTACCCCATTTACACTCATTCACACAAAAGGGTCGTTTCTTTCTGTTATTAATATTGTGGTTCCTACATTATATATCAATACAGTCTGCAAGGGATACAGTCCGTAAGCACACATGATTGTGCCTGCTGCTGGTCCACTAATAGTACTAACTTTTAACAGTTAATTTTACTCATTTTCATTAATTACTAGTTTCTATGTAACTGTTTTTATATTGTTTTACTTTCTTTTTTATTCAAGACAATGTTTTTAATTTATTTATCTTATTTTATTTTATTAATTTTTTTAAAAAGTACCTTATCTTCACCATACCTGGTTGTCCAAATTAGGCATAATAATGTGTTAATTCCACGACTGTATATATCGGTTGATATCGGTATCGGTTGATATCGGTATCGGTAATTAAAGAGTTGGACAATATCGGAATATCGGATATCGGCAAAAAGCCATTATCGGACATCCCTAAATATAACCATTTCAAAATGGGTTGCAAAGGCTGTTAAAATGTTTAAAAATGCTGATACTTATATTTTTTAGGATAATTGAATGCAATGAAATAACATTTTTGATCACAGTTATAATTAAACAAAAACACAGGATAGTGGTGTAACAAAATTAAATATATCAACTATTTTTGCTCTTAAAGCCCTCCGGTGTCCTGGGACTTATTTCCTGGTTTGTAAACAATAAAAACGACAGAAAGTTATTTTGTGATAATAAAAAATATTGTTCTAATCACTGTAGTATTGACCATATACTGATACCCTACCTGGTATTGTTAACGCCCACCTTTGTTTACATTCAAGCGCTCTAGCTTAGCAGTTATCATAGCTTATTGTAGCCTCCTACAGTGTGCAGTGTAGCATCTTTAGCTATTCCTCGTATTCCAGTGATACTATTTGTAAGAAACATACTTTATTTGTCGCCATGGAGGCCAGGATTGGTGATTTAGAAGTGTATTTGCACTGTGAAGGCACATTAGCTGCTATTTCGCCAGGGAGGACACTACATTGCATTGAAGACGCAGTTGTTTGCTTCCATCCATCCATCCATTTTCTACCGCTTATGCCCTTCGGGGTCGCGGGGGGCGCTGGAGCCTATCTCAGCTACAATCGGGCGGAAGGCGGGGTACACCCTGGACAAGTTGCCACCTCATCACAGGGCCAACACAGATAGACAGACAACATTCACACTCACATTCACACACTAGGGCCAATTTAGTGTTGCCAATCAACCTATCCCCAGGTGCATGTCTTTGGAGGTGGGAGGAAACCGGAGTACCCGGAGGGAACCCACGCAGTCACAGGGAGGACATGCAAACTCCACACAGAAAGATCCCGAGGCCGGGATTGAACTCACAACTACTCACGACCTTCGTATTGTGAGGCAGACGCACTAACCCTTCTTCCACCGTGCTGCCTCAGTTGTTTGCTTGTCGCTGTCAAATTTGTGGGACACAGCAATAAATATGTCATCAGTATCACAATAAAACCATAGTACTAAAAATGCTATTGTCAGCTAAATATCTATAATTTTTTTTTCACTGCTTCAATTCACCTGGGACACATTTGTAAGTTATACTTTGTTTCTGCCCGCTAGTACTTAGCTCCAGAAGTGCTCCGGAAGCAGCCGTATGATAACACCGTGGACTGGTGGTGTCTGGGTTCTGTGCTCTATGAGATGCTTTTTGGCTTGGTAAGAGTTATTTGACTTTTTTTTTTTTTTTTTTTACGATTCCCGTCACCCTGAAGAAGTGGTAAGTTTGTAACGCAGGTGCTTCCCTTCCCTCAGCCGCCGTTTTACAGCAGGGACACGCACGAGATGTACGACAACATTCTTCACAAGCCACTGGTGATACGAGCCGGCGCGTCCAACACGGCCTGGTCTCTCCTGCAAGGCCTGCTGGAGAAAGAAGGAGCGCTCAGGCTGGGAGCCAGGGATGACTTTGTGAGTCCGAAGGCAAAATGTTGTACGCTGCAGCACCCTCTAGTGGCCACAGCGTCCTCTTCTGTAGCAGAATCTTTGACTAGGATAGGCAGCTACAGAAATGTTTTGAATGGTATTGGTGTTGATATTTGTTTTTTTCAGAATGAAATCAAAACACACCTATTCTTCTCCTCCATCAACTGGAATGATCTTGAACAGAAGAAGATTGCACCTCCATTTACACCCAATGTGGTAAATATTTTCAGATTCAAACTAGTGAAATAAGTATATGACTGTTTACTATTTAACTGCGTGTTTATTTTAAGGCAGGGATGTCAAACACACGACTCGGGTTTGAATAAGCTGCATTTTGAAATGAAATTAAAGAAATTGCTGTTCTCAATGTGTCCACTGGATGGCGCAATAGCAATTTTGTTAGGCATGTAAATGGTTTATGCGGGGCTGAGGTACACAGTAAAGCTGGGCTGTGGCTCCTCCTCGACACAACGTAAAACCTGCCGTTTTATGTCTTCTGCTACGAACACATCGTAATTTGACATCCTCATTTTCACAAAATGTGTTTGTCAAAAAAGAAAAAAACAGAGTGCAGAGAAAAATTATCATCACAAGGCGGAAATTGTCTGCCACTCAAGATGTTACACCTGAAATTGATGCACTTGTGAAAGCTTAAAGGGGAACATTATCACCAGACCTATGTAAGCGTCAATATATACCTTGATGTTGCAGAAAAAAGACCATATATTTTTTTAACCGATTTCCGAACTCTAAATGGGTGAATTTTGCCGAATTAAACGCCTTTCTATTATTTGCTCTCGGAGCGATGACGTCACATCGGGAAGCAATCCGCCATTTTCTCAAACACCGAGTCAAATCAGCTCTGTTATTTTCCGTTTTTTCGACTGTTTTCCGTACCTTGGAGACATCATGCCTCGTCCGTGTGTTGTCGGAGGGTGTAACAACACGAACTGGGACGGATTCAAGTTGCACCAGTGGCCCAAAGATGCGAAAGTGGCAAGAAATTGGACGTTTGTTCCGCACACTTTACCGACGAAAGCTATGCTACGACAGAGATGGCAAGAATGTGTGGATATCCTGCGACACTCAAAGCAGATGCATTTCCAACTGGACTGGACAGATCAGCTTTCAGGAAAAGAGAGCGGATGAGGCTATGTCTACAGAATATATTAATTGATGAAAACTGGGCTGTCTGCACTCTCAAAGTGCATGTTGTTGCCAAATGTATTTCATATGCTGTAAACCTAGTTCATAGTTGTTAGTTTCCTTTAATGCCAAACAAACACATACCAATCGTTGGTTAGAAGGCGATCGCCGAATTCGTCCTCGCTTTCTCCCGTGTCGCTGGCTGTCGTGTCGTTTTCGTCGATTTCGCTTGCATACGGTTCAAACCGATATGGCTCAATAGCTTCAGTTTCTTCTTCAATTTCGTTTTCGCTACCTGCCTCCACACTACAACCATCCGTTTCAATACATGCGTAATCTGTTGAATCGCTTAAGCAGCTGAAATCCGAGTCTGAATCCTAGTTAATGTCGCTATACCTTGCTGTTCTATGCGCCATGTTTGTTTGTATTGGCATCACTGTGTGACGTCACAGGAAAATGGACGGGTGTATATAACGATGGTTACAATCAGGCACTTTGAAGCTTTTTTTATGGATATTGCGTGACGGGTAAAATTTTGAAAAAAACTTCGAAAAATAAAATAAGCCACTGGGAACTGATTTTTAATGGTTTTAACCCTTCTGAAATTGTGATAATGTTCCCCTTTAAAGATGCCAGGTTTCAAGAGTAAATAAAAAAAATGGTAACCTCACTTAAAATAATGCATGAGACACTGCACCTTAATATATCCATCCATCCATCCATTTTCTACTGCTTGTCCCTACAGTTCTATGAAAACCAATTTTTTTCTTAAAATTTTCAACTAAGTTTAAGTGTTCGGTCAAGGGGATCATTTGTAATAAGTACATTTTCCGAATGTGCTTGTTCTATTTTGGGCCGAAGTAAAACAAACAAAACAATCTGAAGTTGTTGTAATTGTATTTTTAAGTTATTATGTCATGATTTTACCAGTTCGGCCCACGTGGGAAAATATTTTCCTCCATGCGACCCCTGAGCTAAAATTTGTTTGACACCCCTGTTTTAAGGCAGTGATAACCTCTTTATTTTTTCCCCCACAGAGCTCTTACTCTGATATCTCAAACTTTGACGCGGAGTTCACAGAGGAGATGGTCCCTAACTCTGTGTGTTGGACCCAAGAACATTCCATCATCAACGCCAGTGTGATGGAGGCCGACGACGCCTTTGTGGGCTTCTCTTACGCCCCGCCTTCTGATGACTCTTTCCTATAATAAATTCTCGACAAGGCCTCCAATCGCCTTTGCCGACCATCCATCATGATATGACCTAAAGGGAAGAAAACAACATTACGCCAAAGCAGCTCAGATGAAACCGCACTTACCGGTAAAATAGATTTTTATTGGGAACAAAGATGTTTTTTTACTAATTTGTATTTATATAAATATATATATACATATATATATATGAAAGATGATATATTAAGAAATAAGGACAGATATTCAAGATAAATATCATTCCTAAAATGTGCCTTCCAAAAAATATATACATACATTACCAGGTCACTGGGCATTAAAGGACACAATTGGACTGCCACATGTGTGTCTCTGTGACATATAATTCATGTTATAGCCGTGTAATTTCTATGAAACCTTCATATCCCTGACAAAGGAGACTGGATTATTTGAGAGAGCACCGAATATAGCATTTCTGTGTATAGGTCACATATTTGTTTTTTTTTTATTTAGTTTTTTTCCTCAGTACATTTTTTGTTGGTTGTCAGAAATTTGACATCACCCTGGAAATTAAGTAGGTTTATGCACCTGCTCAGAAATAAAGAAATGAATCATATTTTATGAATTTGAATGTTTTATGTAAACCACAATGTAGCACTGTTGCCAACTGGGCGACTTCTTGCCAAGTCTAGTGACTTTTTCTAAACGACCCCGAAAGGGATAAGCGGTAGGAAATGGATGGATGGAACTAGCGACAAATCTGGTGACTTTTGGATGTTTCGGAGACATGAAAGCGCGTATCATTCTGCATGTATTGCCTTTAACGAACGTCCGGTGCTGCCGTGAACCCCTCCTCACAGGTGGTCAAGTTGACGGGGGGCTCATGCAGCAGTTCCAGCTGCAGTACGGGCAGAGAGGAAAGCTGCCGCAGAGTTAGTAAGACATCACTTTCACGCTAAAAATGAAATAACCCTATGTTATGAGCGAGTCAATAGTTTTGTTTCGATCGTGAATATCACAACCCTTGATTCATTAGATCAGGGGTCACCAACCTTTTTGAAACCAAGAGCTACTTCTTGGGTACTGATTAATGCGAAGGGCTACCAGTTTGACACACACTTAAATAACTTGCCAGAAATAGTCAATTTGCTCAATTTAACTTTAACTCTGTTATTATTAATAATTAATGTTATTTATCTTTGTGGAAACACTGATCATCTTAATGATTTCTCACAATAAATATATATAGAAACAGATAAATATCAATATGCAAAACTTTATTTTTATATTTTCTCTAAGTGCACATTTTTCAAATTGAACATTTTCAAATGATCACTTCTAAGACAGTCTTGTGAAATCACAATATCCCATTTTAACTAGCTAGCCACTAACATTTTTAACAAATCATGAATTACTTTGCACCATGTTTTTACAAATAATAACTCATGTAAAATACAAAAGTCAACTCTTCAAATTTTTAAATAAATCATGTCACACTTTGAACTGGACACCAAATCTGTTATCTGTTTCTTTGTCAGTTAGTGAAGACCAAGTCTTTAAAATGTTTTCTTGGATTTTCAAATTCTATTTGAGTTTTGTCTCTCTTAGAATGAAAAATGTCGACCAAAGCGAGATCAGCTTGCTAGTAAATAAATACAATTTAAAAAATAGAGGCAGCTCACTGGTAAGTGCTGCTATTTGAGCTCTTTTTAGAATAGACCAGCGAGCTACTCATCTGGTTCTTGCGGGCTACCTGGTGCCCGCGGGCACCGCGTTGGTGACCCCTGCATTAGATCATTTGACCCAAGGAACCTTAGTTATGTTTAGAGAGTTCCGGTCGGACGGTTTTCACCTGACACATTTCCGGTTTGTTAACTCGAAAGACACGGGTGTGTTTTTAATGCTCCGTTGTTGCGAACTGAAGTCTGAACGTCACTACAACTGTTCGCACCATCTTTTGACACTCCGCCTTTGACTCCCGTCCTTACACGCTACACTTTAACATTTAACAATAGAAAAAAGAAAAATACAACTAAACTAAGAGTAACACGAGACCATTCGTTTACAATTCTAATCATAATTGGGTTTTTTTAAACTCACTTTTTATGTCTCCCACGACAGCGACCGTTGTAACCAATTATGCAAATGAAGCTTTTATGTCATTTTTTCTAGCAACTTTTTATGACAGCCAATAGCTAATTTCTTGACAGAGCAACGATGCAATGTAGTGATGTCACGTCCTGTCTCGTGTGCCTGGTTGCTGTGGCAACGAACGCTTCGTCGCGCTCAAAATAGAAGCGCGCTTGTATTGACGTAAAACAATGGCGGACATGTTCTCGTTAAAACGGTCGGTTTTGATTTATTTGGACAAAAGTGGCGGCCTTCAGAAACTAACAGAAGACTGCAAATCGTTCAACGGTAAGTTATAACTACTTTTTGGGTGAGGACGTATTGGCTAACAGCTAACTTGACTTTGTTTGGTGCCAAATCTAATATCTTAATTACACATTTTTATAGACCCCCAACAAAACGCAATGGTGATTTTCCGGTTCTGTGTCGGCGTTAATCCCACTGACGTCATAGAGGTGGACCCAGACCTGGGTGACCGTATATTACACCACCCACTGAATGCAACAGCTTTGTTTCAATCTGTAAGAGATCAGTTTGCATGAATCTCTACACATGACAGCCTAACCTTATAATACACTCTTTTTAGGTGTGCTTCTTGGCCATTAAGACACTTTCACTTATTGAGAGTGTACATACAGAGTGTCAGGTATGCAATAACCTAACATTTCACCCTCAACCTCAAAAGCTAACTTGATTGGTCCCTTAAGGTGAATGTCATTTTGAAGTTGACACACCTGCCTCCATTTCCTGACTACAAGCTGGACCTTGCTGCGTTCCCGCGTACACACTGCTGCATGAGGCCTATGCTCATGGAAGGTCTGGCCATTGCAGTCACAAGGGTCACCAAATACACACGGGGTGCCAGGTTCCTTTGCAGCAACGACGACTGTCACTTTTCTTCAGGTAAGGATCGGAATTCATCCTCATGTCTTGTTTGACAATGTACAGTACAACCTTAATTTACAAGCTTATCTTCATTGGTTCTCTGATTGGGCTCGTGACTCAAAACAATTGTATCTCAATTGTCAAATCAAAATCCTCTTAACATGAGTTAAAATCACTAACTGGAATTTGGCCCCCCAATAGATCACAATTTTAACCTCTAACATGACTTAAACATAAAAACAAATGTTTAGATAAGAAATATTGTTTGAAAAACAATATGATAAAAGATGTTCCAAACAGGTTTTTATTCTGCCTATTCAGATTAGTGATGTGTATAACAATACTGAAATATCAATACTGCCAATACCAGATCTTTATGCTCTAATATCGATTCTCAAATCAAAATATCAATGCTTTGGGTATGTTGGTTATTTGAGATTATGTACTGTATATCATTAACAGAAAGACCATGTAAAGTAACTAAATCATTGAGACCTTGTCTAAATGAAATGCGGTCGGTGGGAACTATTTTATTTTCTGCCTTGGTAAAAGTACATAAGAAAAGTGCAACAGCACACTTTACTATGCTCTGTCATTCAAGCTGTCATTTGTTTAGCAACATGTTTGGAGGAGAAAAGGTGAGGCCTTTAATCCCAGGGACACCATGCCTACCGTCAAGCGTGGTGGTAGTATTATGCTCTGGGCCTGTTTTGCTGCCAATAGAAGTGGTGCTTTACAGAGAGTAAATGGGACAATGAAAAAGGAGGATTACCTCCAAATTCTTCAGGACAACCTAAAATCATCAGCCCGGAGTTTAGGTCTTGGGTGCAGTTGGGTGTTCCAACAGGACAATGATCACAAACACAAGTCAAAAGTGGTAAAGGGAATGACTAAATCAGGCTAGAATTAAGGTTTTAGAATGGCCTTCCCAAAGTCCTGACTTAAACCCCATTAAGAACATGTGGACAATGCTGAAGAAACAAGTCTATGTCAGAAAACCATAAAATTTAGCTGAACTGCACCAATTTTGTCAAAAGGAGTGGTCAAAAATTCAACCAGAAGCTTGCCAGAAGCTTGTGGATGGCTACCAAAAGTGCCTTATTGCAGTGAAACTTGCCAATGGACATGTAACCAAATATTAACATTGCTGTATGTATACTTTTGACCCAGCAGATTTGGTCACATTTTCAGTAGACCCATAATAAATTCATAAAAGAACCAAACTTCATGAATGTTTTTTGTGATCAACAAGTATGTGCTCCAATCACTCTATCACAAAAAAATTAGAGTTATAGAAATTATTGGAAACTCAAGACAGCCATGACATTATGTTCTTTACAAGTGTATGCAAACTTTTGACCACGACTGTATATATAACTCCGCCATGCTTCCATGTTTTGTTTTTAGACTTATGCAGATCCCAAAACCACAAAAACAGGTACCAACAGTTAAAGTTGGTTTTGCATAATAGGTCCCCTTTAAAGGTTTTGGGTTTTGCCCTGTGTTCAGGGACTTAAACCCTGATTTTGTAAACATTAACAAAAACAGCAAAAAATGAATTTGAGAAAATGAAAATATCCATTTAATCACTCAAGTATCGATCATATACTGATACTGCCCTTGGTGTCATGTCCTCTCTCTGTGTAACATGTTTAGCCCCGTCTCCCAGTAATAATGCTACTTGATAATCATACTTAAGATACTAAGAAATGCGATTTATTTTCCGTAATAGAAGTGATTATTACTAACTTGGAGGAATGGCAACACACAATTAGCTGCTTGCCCCCTCTGTCAGCTAGGAATTGGCATTGTGATCGCCATTTAAAGGCATTACTCAGCAATGGCAATCACATACTTTTTCACAAAAATCGTCCGATACTGACCGGCGGCCGATCGATTGGCACAACCCTAGCATTTACACTAGAGAGTGGAATTATTTATCTCCTTCCAGCTGCTTCTCAATCAAACACAACATCAGCAGCGTCTCCATAGTTACATGGATAAATGTCTGCCATTCAGACGGTTTTAACATTCTTCGCTGGCGTTATCGACTCACACACTACTTCAGTATGGTGCATACTAGCAGTGCTATGCTGGAACTGCTTTACCAAGTTGTCGGCATGTTTTTTCATGTTTTTGATGATTTATTTTTTATTTCAATAAACATTATTTGCTCCTGCACTGTCCTTCACTCTCACTTTCTTCCTTACCATGGATGGAAAAACAAAGTTATGTCAGACCTCTCGCTATAAGCTAATGCTAGCGAGTAAGACCAGATGTTTTGGTCGGATCTTGCAGGTTCACTGTGGCATTTGTTACACCAACTAATGGCAGAGATGCTTGTAACAAAAAAAATTGCACAACAATAAGCTCTTAAGTTGGGGCCCCTGTACGTGTATTTATGCACTCATAAATAAGTGCCTGTGTGTATTCAACATATTAAAGGCAAAAGCAATTATTCAATGCTCTTGAAAAATGTCAGAATTAAAAGTATCGGTATGGACGATACTGACCCTGTTTTTACTTGGTATCTGATCAATACCAGAATTTGGCGTATTGTCCCCCTTTATAGTCATTAGACACATGATAATTAATGACATATAGACAGTTAGTTAGGTACCCCTGCAAAGACGTTTTGCTAGAAGGCAACCATTTTTTTTCAACCAATCTTGCTTAATCTTTATCGGTGCCCTCTTCACCTGATGGCTAAACACCCTGAAATTGTAATTACACTTGGTAATAAATCATTGTAATAACAGCACTATCAACACAGTAAGGGTACATGTTTTGCCAAATTGTCCCTCCGTGTCCTCATTTTTTCACATGCCTGTACCCTCACCCTCAGATTAGTACAGAACAGCTGAATACATTTGCACTTTGCTTTGCTTTTTAGGGTTCCACCACATCCGGGTTCATGCACCTGGAGCCACAGAGTCAGCAACCGTGAGAAACGACTTCAGCTGCATGGCTTGCAGCTCGCCTCTCAAAGAGGACATCCAGTTCAGAGTTTTGGGAGGTGAGACAGAAGGACACATGTTGTTGTTGTTGTTGTTGTCTAAATTGTTGTGCGTCTTTGGAGACAGACAAGCAGCTGGTGGAGTTGATCCATGTCGACGCTCTGAAGGTTCTCAGTGCGCATCAACAAAGCCCGCTCAGATACCAGTCAGTCACACTGTTTCTTAGAGGTGAGTTAACAGTGAATAGTCCTCATTGTGCTGTTATTAAACCCCATAGGTTGGATTGACTTGAAATTTCTCAGAAAAAAGTAAAAAAAGCATCAAGCAACAAATATTTGCAAGGGCACCTAATTGCCCCATATATCTCTGATATAAGCTCCGATACAAGCAGTCCTGCACTGCGTTTACCGGTGCAAAGCTGGACAGCCAGTTAACATCTAAATGTCTTCCGAAAAGCAGACGTTTGAGCTTTCCTTGTATTTTAGTGAAGTCATTTACAAAAGGTAAACATGGTGGGCTATGGTCTACAAGGAGCTTGCAGCCACACCACAGCTAAGCACACAAGCTGTCCTTAATAGAACAATATTGCCGTGTAAAACACAAAATGTCAATATAAATAAGTATCAAATAATTATAAAAGCATAATACTTACGCATACAATTCTTCAAGGCACAAGCTAGAAAGTATCTAGTAACATGCGCTTGATTTAATGAATTACTGTGACCATTAGGTGTAACCAAACAGAAATGTACGCTTCAAAATTATAAATCTGTAATTTTGCTTCATCAACCTTTTTTCTTTTTTTTTAACATGCCATACTACGAAATAATACAATTATGTATGGTGAAACCTCGATTTACGAACTTAATTGGTTCTTGAACAGGTTTGTATATGGAAACGGTTGTAGAGTGAAGCACATTTTTCTATAAGAAACCACGTAAATGTGAATAACGGGTTCCAGACTCGGCAAAAGTCCATATTTTAGTGATGGTTTGTACACTTTGAACACAATCTAAAGTGATATACAGTACTGTATATCAATCAAACATAGAGGTGTGATGGATCAAGTGTCTTAACAAGCCAAAACAACAACGATAAGATGCACTGTCCTTTATGCGCTGATCTGCCTACACGCACGCACACACACACAGAAGTCCATTTGGTGCCCTCACAAACCATCAGAAATAAAAAAATCTTTAACTTTAACAACCATACTACTACAATAATAAACACTTAAGAAGTAAAATCAATGTTTACATTGTCATCGGCAAATGAGCAGCTGACGGGAGGAGAGAACAGAGGGGGAAAGAGAGGAGAGGTGGAGGATGGGCCGTGTGTGTTCTTGGAAGTGATGTTGCTGAATGAGAGGTAGTATCTTCTCCTACGCTGTGATATAAGTTGGCTTTGGCATATTTTTCCAGAAAATCTGTTTTCATCACAAATAAAAACTTGCTGTGGTACGAAGCCTGCTTTGTCAATCTCCTCAATTAGAGCAAGCACAAAATGGCTGCCAGCGGGACACCAAATAAATGAATGAAGCGTTCGCACACAGAGGCATATTTAGCTCATTCTACTAGTTTGAAAAGCAAAACGTTTGTAAAAAGAAGGGTTTGTAAATTGACGTTCCACTGTAATATGATTTGTGCTGATATCGTATTAAATTAATATCTGTATTGGCCAATACTCAAGGCTCAAATATTAGTATCATATTGGAAATAAACAAGTTGTATAGAGACACCTCTACTTAGCTGTACAATTATATATATTCTAAAGCAGTTTACTATAACCCATAAAGGGCGCCACACAAGTCATGTACAGTATGACTACTGTATGATAAATCGATTTTTGAAAATACGTTTTTAAGGCCATCTATGGGCTCACTTACAGCACATATGTTATTTGTCAGCAGCTAAGAGGAGCTTTTGTAACCTGTTTTGAAAATGTTTTGTTATAGTTTATATACCAAATAATATGTTGAAAGAATCTGTTTGAATCGAGAATGATTTCCGAATCGAAACGTCACCGCAAGAATTGCAATCAAGTTTTTGTAAGATTCACATCCCTACTACTATAGTGTATATATCACAGTATAAACAAAGAGTGAAGTGAAGTATATTTATATAGCGCTTTTCTCTAGTGACTCAAAGCGCTTTACATAGTGAAACCCAATATCTAAGTTACATTTAAACCAGTGTGGGTGGCACTGGGAGCAGGTGGGTAAAGTATCTTGCCCAAGGACACAACGGTAGTGACTAGGATGGCGGAAGCGGGAATCGAACCTGCAACCCTCAAATTGCTGGCACGGCCACTCTACCAACCGAGCTATGCCGCCCCAAGAGACCCTGTCTTAAGGCTCCACTATGCTACAGTGTCCACTCTATGCAGGGCCTTCTAACGGCGCAACGTTAGAGGGAGGAATTGACAAGTAATTTATCTTTAAATACTGTTTCCAGAGTCGTGTATAAAGAGAGTATGGCCAACTAAACAGGCACCATGACTGCTAATGAAGACGAGTGCGGCCGTGCCCGGATGCATGCGATTGCTGTCGTTTTGACGTTTATTTTTCTGATGAAATAATCCCAAATAATTAGGGGTGTCAAAAAAAAATTCGCAATTGCAATTCTTACTAGTTTTTTCGTCCAAAATCTGGCAGCATGGGGCAACAAGGGCTAGTGCGTGTGACTCACAATATGAAGGTCCTGAGTTCGATCCCCGGGCTCTGGGTATTTCTGTGTAACGTTTGCATGTTCTCCCCATGACTGCGTGGGTTCCCTCTGGGTAATGCGGCTGCCTCCCACCTCCAAAGACATGCACCTGCGGACAGGTTCATTGGCAAGCCCTAGTGTGTGAACGTGAGTGTGAATGTTGTCTATCTGTGTTGGCCCTGCGATGAGGTGGAAACTTGTCCGAGGTGGCAACTTGTCCAAGGCGTACCCCGCCTTCCGCCCGAATATAGCTGGGATAGGCTCCCACGACCACGAGAGGGACAAGCGGTAGAAAAAATGGATATCCTGTCCATTCAATTTAATTAATGTTTGGGTAGAATTTTATCCAACAAAACCACTCTTCTTTTAAGTAATACAGACATTTATTGGAGGGGTTTATTTATTTATGAAAGAATGTAGACAATAGTACAAAACCCAAACCAGTGAAGTTGGCACGTTGTGTAAATTGTAAATATAAACAAAATACAATGTTTTGCAAATCCTTTCTCAACCTATATTCAATTGAATACACTGCAAAGACAAGATACTTAACATTCGAACTAGTAAACATTTGGAATTTGATGCCTGCAACATGTTTAAAAAAAGCTGGCACAAGTGGCAAAAAAGACTGAGAAAGTTGAGGACTGCTCATCAAACACTTCACCCACAGGTGAACAGGCTAATTACGAACAGGTGGGTGCCATGGTTGGGTATAAAAGCAGCTTCCATGAAATGCTCAGTCATTCACAAACAAGGATGGGGCGATAGTCACCACTTTGTGAACAAGTGCGTGAGCAAATTGTCCAACAGTTTAAGAACAACATTTCTCAACGAGCTATCTCAAGAAATTTAGGGATTTCACCATCTGCGGTCCATAATATCAAAAGGTTCAGAGAATGTGGAGAAATCACTGCACGTAAGCGTCAATGCCCGTGACCTTCGATCCCTCAGCACTACTGCATTAAAAACCGACATCAGTGTGTAAAGGATATCACCACTTGGGCTCGGGAACACTTCATAAAACCTCTGTCGGTAACTACAGTTCGTCGCTACATCTGTAAGTGAAAGTTAAAACTCTACTATGCAAAGCGAAAGCCATTTATCAACAACACCCAGAAACACTGCCAGCTTTGCTGGGCCCGAGCTCATCTAAGATGGACTGATGCAAAGCGGAAAAGTGTTCTGTGGTCTGACGAGTCCACATTTCAAATTGTTTTTGGAAAGTGTGGACGTTGTGTCCTCCGGACTAAAGAGGAAAAGAACCATTAGAGGCACAAAGTTCAAAAACCAGCATCTGTGATGGTATGGGGGTGTATTAGTGCTCAAGGCATGGGTAACTTACACATCTGTGAAGGCACCAATAATGCTGAAAGGTACATACAGGTTTTGGAGCAACATACGTTGTCATCCAAGCAACATCTTTTTCATGGACGCCCCTGCTTATTTCAGCAAGACAGTGCCAATCCACATTCTGCTTGTGTTACAACAGCGTGGCTTCGTAGTAAAAGAGTGCGGGTACTAGACTGGCATGCCTGTAGTCCAGAACTGTCTCCCATTGAAAATGCGTGGCGCATTATGAAGCGTAAAATACTACAACGGAGATCCCGTACTGTTGAACAACTTAAGCTGTACATCAAGCAAGAATGGGAAAGAATTCCACCTGAAAAGCTTCAAAAATTGGTCTCCTCAGTTCCCAAAAGTTTACCGAGTGTTGTTAAAAGGAAAGGCGATGTAACACAGTGGTAAAAATGTCCCTGTGCCAACTTTTTTGCAATGTGTTGCTGCCATTACATTCCAAATTAATGATTATTTGCAAAAAAAAATGTTGTTTCTCAGTTCGACTATATTGGCTTTGCAGTGCATTCAATTGAATATAAGTTGAAAAGGATTTGCAAATCATTGTATTCTGTTTTTATTTATGATTAACGCAAGGTGCCAACTTCACAGGTTTTGAGTTTTGTAGAACTGGCACCCAGTGTTATCAGAAAAATATTGGAGTTTGCATGTTCTCCCCATGACTGCGTGGGTGTGCTCCGGGTACTCCGGCTTCCTCCCACCTCCAAAGACATGCACCTGGGGGTAGGTTGATTGGCAACACTAAATTGGCCCTAGTGTGTGAATGTGAGTGTTGTCTTTCTATCTGTGTCGGCCCTGCGATGAGGTGGCGACTTGTCCAGGGTGTAACCCGCCTTCCGCCCGAATGTAGCTGAGATAGGCTCCAGCATACCCCGCGACCCCAAAAGGGACAAGCGGTAGAAATGGATGGATGGATGATTTTGAATCGAGAGTGGTTTTGAATCGACAATCGATTCTGAATTGAATCGTAATCCCCAAGAATCGAATCGAATCATGTGGTGCCCAAAGATTCACAGGCCTAAAAATAATAAGTCTAGATATACTGTAGTTCTAAACATACTCCAGCTGAGACCCTTACAATAAAACATGCTTTTATTTCGTGAAAGTAGAATTTTGTGGCCGTATTTGACACACTCTGCTGCTACATTCCTGCAGTGTTTCAAGACCAGCAGGCACTTTGACATGCACCTGACTATGCAATAATCGTTAAAAAAAATACACAGAACGACCAAAAAAATATCTTCTTACCCTCATTTTGCCAAAATCTTCATTAGCTTTGGAACAAAAATCACAGAGAAATTGTGACTTTAGTGTGAAGTATGTCAACTGTGGTGGCTGCCTCCAATGTATTTGTAATCACTGTATGTGTCACTCATTATGTATTATTCAACTGATCTTTCTTTTCGTTACATGCTATGTGAATAAGTGTACTTTTTTAGTTATTTCCCCATATTTCTGCACAATAACTCACTAACACTGGCAAACAGTAGAAAATATGGAGTGATTTTTTTGACTGGAACATATTTTGATTCATTCATTATTGACATATTTCTTGCCACTTTATGTTGGATATTTTCAGTTAATTTTCTCATCTATTGCACCCAAAATGTGGTTTGTTTTACTCTCTCAATGTCTGTGTATTTGTATTTGTGTTTGACTTTCTATTCTACTGTTACCATATTGCATGATTTTAGGTTTACTGAGATTGAAAGATAGTCTTTTCAAACCATCTCTTTAATTTGTTAATTTCTTCTGTTAATATTTGTATTAGCTTCGGTGTGTTCGCTCCCGAACAAAACACAGATGTTGTGTCGTATGTTTATCTGGCACAAGGCGATGTAGTCTGTGGCTCTCCAGTGTTGTTCGCAGGCCTTCACATCCCATACTTGTCTTCTTTCCGTGTTGTGGGGAAAGCGATGTAAGAGCTTTCCACAATTCTCGCAGGTGGAGCAGCCCCATGCCACACAACAGGGCATTTTTACACGGCGAAAAAGTAACAAGGAAGTGTCATTTTAGTCCTTCAATCTACACTCATTCTGTAACTTTTTGTGCCTTTTCCAGAGCACTAAAAGAACAAAGCTGCACTGTACTGTGATTTAATTTTCTACGGCAGTAAATTAAATCGGTGCAATGACGTAGTGCTAGAAATTAAGAAGCTAAACATTTACATGGCCGGTGTTTGTTTGTAAAATCACATTCTCATCTATTATGCTCATTCCCAAACGTGATTAATGCACTTTTAATATTGTGTATTTACACAGAGTCACATTTGTGGAGTGTGCTCATTAATATTGTCCAGCTTTCTAAATGAGGCTCACTTTGGAACGAAGAGGAAAGAGTTCAAATAAATAAAATGTTAGTGCAGGCAGCCGTGCACGTTGCCTTTCAGTGGGAAATTAGGTTATTCTGTCCCCTCTTTTCACATTGTGGCCAGTACCCCTGGAGTGTTAAACAAAACTCAACATTGGGATTAACATATTCTGTTGACCCAGTCCTGCAGAGGAATTTAATACAGTGGGTTCCCGTTACTACACATATATGTTAATAAGTGCAAGGAACACTCATTAGGCGGCTGTGGGATTCACACAGAGGAATCTTTGTTTCCAAAAGGGCCTCACTTTTGTTTGTCTTGGCCAAGGTTTGTAGGTGGCATGCTTGTTTCTTCTCGTCCAGGAACAACTCCTTCGGGCTTTGTTTCCCCCCCACCATTTTTCTCGCAGATGAGCTGTGTAACACGATGAGAATTGGTCAACTCTACCGGGTGATCGGCATACCTGCGCATGTGCACCAGTGGCCCAATATTACCTGGAGCGTGGAGGTCAACAACGTTCAACCATGGGAGCCTCAGTGTAAGACAAGATTGTGTTGCTCAATTAGGGTCTCATTAATCATAACAATTTGACTTGAAGTAACTTATCTACTTCTAGATCCACATGACATCAATGCCAAATTCAAGCAGCTGCTGAAGGCCACAGGAGGATCTCATTGGCGGTTTGCTGCAGTCATAGCACACTGCTTTGATTTGAATATGACTCCTCCGGGCCTTTATCACACGTTGAAGCTCAGCCTGTTGCTCAGCTTGGTGCAAACGAGAGGGGACGCCAAAAACACTTCACACTTGAATCTTCTCGTCACTGCAGGCGACACCATAATAGTGGAAAGGTAGGATGGTTTGAATAAAGCTACTCTTTGCTCACATAGTGGCTACAGATGCTCAAATGCAGAGAGTATGTGGAGCTTTTCATTTGAGCATTTTCCAGAAATGGGTAACGAGTGTTTATTCAGGTGGATGACACCAGCAGGGATTAATCAGATCACGTCATCTAGTGGAAGAGCATCGATCTGTTCTTACTGTCATTATTTGTTGCAGGCATCGATAAATGAACAAGACACATTATCCGGAGTAAATAAACAACCATTTTCATATTGTGTAAGTGAAATTGGGTCATTTTCCACGACAATCGTGATTATCTCTAGTGTTAAAGGGGAGGCCACTATTTTCTCAAACTGTGGTACATGTACCACTAGTGGTACGCAGGCTCTATCTAGTGGTACATCAAAGAAGGCAAGGCGTGTTTATATATAGTGTTCCATTTAGACACAAGACAATTCAAAGTGATTCACAGAAAATTACAGGAACACAAAAATATAAAATATTCATCCCATTGAATTTTTGAACGTTGATGTTCCAGGTAATCTTATTTTCAGTGAATGTATAGGATAGGCAAATATAAGCCTTGGCTTCAGCCTATTGCTTTTCGGTCATTCTTTTTATTTTATTTGTGTGTGTAAAGGTGTATGATTGTTAAATATGTATAATATGTACTGTTAAATTAATCACACAAAATGGTTGATTATATGACCGAAATAAACTCATTTCGTTCATTCAAAATAATCATAATTATAATTAAAATCCGAAAATAAAATCCTCAAAAAACAAATCATAATTTCAATTAAAATCAATCAAATGCTGTAGATAAAATACTTTCAGTTGTCATATGCACAGTTAAATAAAAGTATTTTCAGCTTGAATTTTAACATTGTCAATGTTGAGACCCGTCTCCCATATTCTGGAAGACCATTCCAGATTTTAGGAGTATAATAATGAAACGCAGTCTCACCATGTTTGGTCCTGACTCTAGGCACCAGCAGGAGACCACTCCCTGAGGTTCTCTGAGCTTGAGATGGTTCATATGGTTCTAACATGTCAGAGATGTACTTTGGCACAAGACCGTGAAGAGACTTGTACACATGCAAAGCTGTTTTAAAGTCTATTCTCTGAGTAACAGGAAGCTAGAACAGTGGCCTAAGAACTGGACCTATAAGGGCATACAGTATTTCCTGGTTCTAATCAGGACTCAAGCTGCAGCATTCTGGATGTACTGTATTGCAGCTGCTTTACAGCTCCTTTAGAGAGCCCAGTGAGAAGGTCACTACACGAGTCTAATCTGCTGGAGACAAAGGCATGGATTAGTTTTCTAAATCTGATTTAGACTTATGTCCTCTGATTTTGGCAATGTTTTTTGAGGTGGTAAAAAAATGCTAATGTTGTTGATCAATGTGGCGAAATAATTATTGAAGTGTTGTAAACTGTTATCAAAGGATTATCGGCCTTCAACGGAAGTCGTTAGAATCCGACTGTAGGCCGTAGTCGACGCCAAAATAAACAAGACGCAAACAGAACTGTCTTACGCCGTCATTTCTAACACTCAAGGCGTTTGGGAACTGAGAGTCCTCCACATTTACCGCTTATGTGCACCCTTTCTCAGCCTCCCAGCCAAGCAACACACAGAACACGGCTTGGCGAAGTTGGTAGAGTGGCCGTGCCAGCAATCAGAGGGTTGCTGGTTACTGGGGTTCAATCCCCACCTTCTACCATCCTAGTCACGTCCGTTGTGTCCTTGGGCAAGACACTTCACCCCTTGCTCCTGATGGCTGCTGGTTAGCGCCTTGCATGGCAGCTCCCGCCATCAGTGTGTGAATGGGTAAATGTGGAAATACTGTCAAAGCGCTTTGAGTACCTTGAAGGTAGAAAAGCGCTATACAAGTATAACCCATTTATCATTTATCATTTAACACATGTAAACAAAAACGAAGATTTGTAGAGAAAGCTGCACGTACCAATGATGCCTTCAATGCCCTGGGAAACCAAAACATCTGTTGAATAATCTACGTGTGCAACATAACATTACACAGGACCCAGTTTGTTACAATATAAATAAAAAATTAACTAGAAATAAATGCATACTGGAATACAACATGCAGATGAAAAGGCATGTTGTTGATGGATTGTGTTAATGTTCTGGTAAAACAAGCGTATTCCTTTTGTTTGGGTTGTAATAAGCTATGAAAATAAACATAACAAAAATGAGTAGCTCTCAACAGTCATGTTGTTTTTATGATGGGAATATACAAACCGTGTTTCCATATTAGTTGGGAAATTGTGTTAGATGTAAATATAAACCAAATACAATGATTTGCAAATAATTTTCAACCCATATTCAGTTGAATATGCTACAAAGACAACATATTTGATGTTCAAACTGATAAACTTTTTTTTTTTTTGCAAATAATCATTAACTTTAGAATTTGATGCCAGCAACACGGGACAAATAAGTTGGGAAAGGTGGCAATAAATACTGATAAAGTTGAGGAATGCTCATCAAACACTTATTTGGAACATCCCACAGGTGTGCAGGCTAATTGGGAACAGGTGGGTGCCATGATTGGGTATAAAAACAGCTTCTCAAAAAATGCTCAGTCTTTCACAAGAAAGGATGGGGCGAGGTACATCCCTTTGTCCACAACGGCGAGAGCAAATAGTCAAACAGTTTAAGAACAACGTTTCTCAGTGCAATTGCAAGAAATTTAGGGATTTCAACATCTACGGGCCATAATATCATCAAATGGTTCAGAGAATCTGGAGAAATCACTCCACGTAAGCGGCATGGCCGGAAACCAACATTGAATGACCGTGACCTTCGATCCCTCAGACGGCACTGTATCAAAAACCGACATCAATCTCTAAAGGATATCACCACATGGGCTCAAGAACACTTCAGAAAACCACTGTCACTAAATACAGTTTGTCGCTACATCTGTAAGTGCAAGTTAAAGCTCTACTATGCAAAGCGAAAGCCATTTATCAACAACATCCAGAAACGCCGCCGGCTTCTCTGGGCCCGAGATCATCTAAGATGGACTGATGCAAAGTGGAAAAGTGTTCTGTGGTCTGACGAGTCCACATTTCAAATTGTTTTTGGAAATATTCGACCATCCAGACTGTTATCGACACAAAGTTCAAAAGCCAGCATCTGTGATGGTATGGGGGTGCATTAGTGCCCAAGGCATGGGTAACTTACACATCTGTGAAGGCACCATTAATGCTGAAAGGTACATACAGGTTTTGGAACAACATATGCTGCCATCTAAACGCAGTCTTTTTCATGGACGCCCCTGCTTATTTCAGCAAGACAATGCCAAGCCACATTCAGCACGTGGCTTTGTAAAAAAAAGAGTGCGGGTACTTTCCTGGGCCGCCTGCAGTCTAGACCTATCTCCCATCGAAAATGTGTGGCGCATTATGAAGCGTAAAATACGACAGCGGAGACCCCGGACTGTTGAACGACGAAGCTCTACATAAAACAAGAATGGGAAAGAATTCCCCCTTCAAAGCTTCAAAAAATAGTTTCCTCAGTTCCCAATCGTTTATTGAGTGTTGTTAAAAGAAAAGGTGATGTAACACATTGGTGAACATGCCCTTTCCCAACTACTTTGGCACGTGTTGCAGCCATGAAATTCTAAGTTAATTATTATTTAAAAAAAAAAAAAAAAAAGTTTATGAGTTTGAACATCAAATATCTTGTCTTTGTAGTGCATTCAATTGAATATGGGTTGAAAAGGATTTGCAAATCATTGTATTCCGTTTATATTACATCTAACACAATTTCCCAACTCATATGGAAATGGGGTTTGTACATTCAATGATAGCTAACGTTAGTAGCTAAACAACAAACCTACCTAAAGCTTGTGAGTGTTATGTGGGGCGCAGTTGACATGATAAAAGCTGGAGACAGGACATAATGCTTACAACACTTTCGTAAGTTAGCGCTGCTTAAGTTGCAAACAGGCCCTTTAAGAAAATGGTGTACTTTTCATATCAAATAAATGTTCCACTCTTAAAAGGCCTTCAATTGTGCAAATATATATTTTTGGCCATTTTCCACATATATTAAGGAATGCAGTGCTTATTTATTCAAGTGAATCAAACACCCGGGGGTTAATCAGGGCATGGCGTTTGTAAGTGTGGGTCACTATTTGAGGAAATGTACTTTTTCTAGCAGATAAATTCTCTCAATCTTTCTATTTTTTCCCCCAATTTTCCATGGGTACATAATGAGGAATACTCAATTTGTTTATTCAGACATGATGTCTATTACGGTGGAGGCTACTATTTGTGGAAATATTTTACTTTTCCTTGCAAATACATTCTCAATATTTTAATAAGGAATGCTGTGTTTATTTATTCAGACAGTGCATCAATTAGAGTGGAGGCCACTATATAAGAAGTAGTACTTTTCCTAGCAAATAAATTCCCTATACCTTTCTATAAAAAAATGTTTAAGATACTAACGGTAGAAAATGGGTGGATGGTGTCTCTTATAGTGGAGGCCACTATTAGAGAAAATATACTTTTCGTAGCATATTGCCTTGTAAAAGACCTTCAGTTGTAAAACCGTGTTTTTTTTTTGCCATTTTACCATTAATAATCAATGAGGGATGCTATTTGTTTATTCAAACATGGCATCTATTAGAGTGGAGGCCACTATTTGAAAAAAAATTGCAAATAAATTGTCTCAATCTTTATAAATGACCTTTATTTGTGCATTTGTGTGGGGGGGTTTTAGCCATTTTTCACCAATAGATAAAGAGGAATACTATTTATTCAGAAATGGTGTCAACTGGAGTGGAGGCTACAAGGAAATATAATTTTTCTAGCAAATAAATTGTCTTAACTTATTAAAATTGCCTTCATTTATGCAAAGATGTTTTTTAATTCATTTTCGATCAATAACTGAGGAATACTGTGTTTATTTATTCAGATATGGCGTTCATTAGAATGGAGGCCACTATTTAAGGAAATGTTGTACATGCCCTTGGTCAAAATGTTTCACTCTATGTGCCAGGTTAATGAAGTACAGCTTGAACTTGTCGTGCCGTGGGGTGAGGCATGAAGCCTCACGGGAGATGTTTGCATCCCTGTCCCACGACGAGCACGGAGCGGGCACTGCTAACATCTACGCCGGTTCTGCCTTGCTTGCCAATGGTGGGATTTGCATGCTTGGAGATCTGAGCTCTTTTAGGAAGGACAAGCTGGATGCAATTGAGTCAGGTGGTGATTATTTAGCGGACATTAAAATGACTTGTAGCAGTCTGTAATCTTCTCTATTTCTAAGTCCTGGACAGTCGCACAGTGTCCGTGTTCATCCCGGGGAAGAAATATGGCAAGGATGCAGACCAGCACCTTACCTTCCCCATCTCGTGCAGCTTCTGGGCCCTCGCCGACTCCACACAAAACTCCCGAAGGACATACGATGCTGTACTGGGAGCTGTGGTAAACGTTTCACCGTAATTTACTCATAAGCAGCAATCATTTCATCGGGAATCTCCTTCATGGACAGGAAATGGGTCCAGTACCACCTCAACTGGCAGCTAGCTTTGGCCTCATCGTGAAGTGTCAGGATCCTGCAAAAGAGCATGCTGTACTCTCTTTGACAGTCCACACCCTCCAGCAGGCTGTGCAGCCTGGAAAATACCTCTACTCATCCCTTGACTTTTCTACCCAGGATTACAAGGAGGTTGGGAAACATGTCACCTTAAAGTACATCAGTCTTTACTTTGAATTGCTTGTCTTCTAGCTGGTGGCCTATGCACAAAGCCTGCAAGTGGATCTGAGTCCTGCAGCACAGAAGCTGATCCGCGGCTACTTCATGGCCACCTGCAGAGTCCGATCACAAATCCACAGCAATAAAATGTCTGCAGCCTTCCTCAAATTGCTGTAGGTGATGGAGAGGTTATCTTCTCAGGCCGGGTAGAATCCTGCAAGAGTCCACTTGGGGGCGTGCAGTCGCAGTTAGTGAGCTGCAGAGATTAGTCACCTAATTCTGACAAATGTTTGTTATTCTCCTGGCCGTTCAGCACATTTAAAGCCTTAGGTGCAGGGTTAACATGATTATGGTTTTAATCAAGATTAGAATGGTAAAACTCAATATGGCTCTTTTTGAAGTGACCCTTTTCATGTTTGTTGTAATAGGATCTCTTTAGCAGAGGCCCACTGCAAATTAAGCCTCAGAAGTGAAGTGCTGGAGGAAGACGCTGTGATTGCGGTACTCCTTTATGAAAACTCTGTCACTCTTAAGAACGGTACTTTTTACATCACACGTTTAAATACAGTACTTTTATCATCAAATCACTTTATCCATTTTTCTAATGCCATCCTCTACAGCCTCCAAGCATAATTTAGAACATTTTACAGAACAAAACTACAAAGTGCAGTGTAAAATCTGTCTTCCTACAGAGGGGTCTGCCCTTGTTATTCCGCCCGATGCTTTGTTTCCCCCTGATCTGGGAGAGGATGGCTTGCTCAGGAGAGACAGAGCCCTGGATGAACTCCACCAGAACATCCTCCGCTTCATCTACACCTACGCACTAGGAGCAGATGAGTACATCACGGAGGAGTAAAAGGATAAAAACCCCTCTGTACAGTTTTTCCAACAAGTAAGCAACAGCCACAAAATGATTCTACTTAAGGGATAGATTTTGTAAATGTTTTATTCGTCTGGAAAGCAGTCCAAATAGCAGCTTTAAACAGGTCCAACTGTGCTGTAACAGAAATCACCGAGGTCAGTTTCATGACAAAAACATTACATTCTTTTAGAAACTAAATACACTTACTGCTTAAATGAGTGTTTCTTCAAAGTCAAAGGTGACCATCAGTTTGCATTAAACTGGTGTTTTGAGTTCAGCAGTCTGTTCTGATTGGTTAACAGCAAAACGGTGAACTCATTACTACTTAGGAAACTTGGCATTTCTAATTGGGAAACCGCGACGCCCTCTTTCCTCAACTATAATTATGATAAAGTGGACAGTCTTGTCCGTCGGTTGATTATTGCTGCCGGTCATCTGTCAAAGTAAAAAAAAGAAAAAAAAGTCACTTTCACAATGTAATGCACGTCTAAATGTCTCCCATCTTGCAGCGAGTAATTCAGTAGTCAACACTCTCACCACTTCATTGTCTGATGGGTAAACGGCGAAAAGGGTAAACTCATCATTACAACAAGTTTGTGTGTTACGCTGTATTTCCTCAGTGGCCGTGGGGTGTTTACTTCAATGCAAGAAGTACCAAGCATACAAGACATTACGAAGGTCCATATTTGATTTAATGTGATGTGGTCTGCAAATTAACTGACTGAGCCTTTAATTGATCAATTGTCTTCACTAAACTCTGAAATCAAAATAACTGGCACGGTGCTAATTTACTGACGTTAGTCACTTTGTGCCATTCTTTTTCTCTCCCCGGGGTTCACGTCGTCTATTAGAGCAAAGGCCACTATTTGAGGAAATATGTCATTTTGACCCACTTACTTACCTTAGACATGAAGTAATTGTTCACATTTTCCATCCATTACTGCTGCCAAGCATCTGTAATCAAACAATAAAGCCTGTCACTTTCATGGCAGTTTGTTTATTGAACGACAATTATCGATCATCTTTCAGGAAGCGATTCAGGAGTCACAGTCTCACCACTCTATTGTCTGATGGGTAAACGGCGAAAAGGGTGAACTCATCATTAGCACTTGAGAAAACGTTTGTGGTTTGTATTTACTTACCAGATACAGGACAAAGCAGACGCTCATGTTGTGCCTGGTTGCTTATCTGTAGTCAAAATAAAATGAATGTATCACTTTGATATAAAGATAATTATCAGGATATAAGAAAACCTCAACATGGCTCCTATCTTGCAGCTAGTAGTTCAGTAGTCACAATCTCACCACTTTATTGTCTGATGGGTAAACGGCGAAAAGGGTAAACTCATCATTACTACTATTGCTGCAAAAGTTGAGCACCACTACTTTAAACCTAATCATGAAGTGACACTTTGTATCCCTACAAATACTATGAAAAATATGTTCAACATATTCCTACAACGTTTGGAGGCTTTAGGGTTAAATGTACAGCAGGAAACTCACCTTGCAAAGAGTAAACCAAGGGAAGGTTGTCCCATCATGTGTTTTGTCACATCCTGGTGTGGTTAGATGAAAAGACAAGTGATGAAATAATCCACGCATTACATCAAACATTTAAAAGGACCTAATGTGCATCTGTTGGCTCAGTTAGACAAATCCATCACCGTGTTGTCTGATGGGTCAACGCCAAAAATTCTAAGTCGTCACAATTCTAGCATACATTCCATCAGTTTGAATTTATCCTCTCACCTTAGCCAGTTTAATGCCCAGTTTTGAAGACGACATTCTTCACCAGTGCTTCTGTAATAGAAGAAAAAATATCAGTAAATGCACATTAGCTCACTGCACTACTAATGACTGGAGGGGGTTAAGGTTTAATGTATTTCTAACATGTAAACTGATACAATGTAATACATCATAATTACATATGTTAAGTTCTCTTTACAACATGTTTGCATAGGAGCAGGCCCTATTGATTAGCAGCAGTGTATGAATAAGATGTACTGACGTCATAGCCAATACAGATGACTGATCACCCTAAGTTCAAAGGGCATCGTGTGACGCAGCTTGGGAGCACGACTAACATCTCAGGGTCTGAGGCCGGGTTCAACAGCAGGTCACGACCTAGTGTCCTGTTCGGGGACCATGGAGAGCCTCACTGAGGTGAAATAATGGGGAAAAAGGAGCACAACCTAGAGGGCAGACACTCTTCTGTTGACCTTGCCAATAAAACCCACATATGATCTGTACTATAAATATAGTGATTAAAATGACTTCACTTGTCAGTAGAGATGATTAATAGCATTTCCTCTGGGATTACTAATAAATAGCGTTACGTAGTCCCAAGTGTTATGTAACGAGAATGCTGGGCGATTGATCAAATTGGTGTGCCTCTTTGGTTCTGATTCTTTCAGCTTTTTGCCCACGTGGTCCTGCGCGTGCGCTGCTGCTGCTAGCTTGAATGCTACAAGCCGTGTTAAATCACCTTGTAGCCTACAGCTGTGCTCACAAGCTAATTAGCGGCGCTTACCGTAACGAAACACGGGTCATCGAGTCGACAAAACGCCGAAAAGTCATAGTTATGCCGCAATTGACAATGGAGGAGCTTAGCACTCCGTCCTCCTCCTCTCGTCGTCGAGCCCGAAAGGAGGAACATCCGCGTCCGGTTCGTATTTATGTGCGCCTTCAGGCTGCGCAGTGTAGTTTCACAGCCTGTAAGCTAAATGCTAATGTTAGCATCTATTGCCTGCCTTGCTGCCTATGAACGTACATGTATCGTAAACGTTTCCTTTGTATTTGTACTTATAATTTATATTTGTTGCACAGTACATACAAAGCTACAGTTTGGCAACGCCTCTACAAAATAATATTTGAAAATCTTAGTTTCAATTTAATTGATTTAATGAAACTGCCAAGAAAAAATACACGTTTTATTTCCTCAACATTTTAAACAACAAATGCAACCTCCAGTCCAAACAACAGACGATGCCAATTAAAAACTACTAAATTTAACATCGTGTTAAACACAATTTAATCCGATATAGTCATTTTAATTTTAAGATCGAACCAAAACCTTTGATTTACTGACGGCCTCTAAACACATCCAACAAATTATTTTACAGTAATTGGTCTCAAAAGTAAAATTGTGTCCCAAAGTGAGGAGAAATACATGACATAATAAAAAGTATGGATCTCTATAATTTTGCAGTGGTTAAGTAATTTAACTGCCTTAAATTATTTAATACCGTTTAACTCAGGATCATTTTGGAGATTTGTTTTTGTAATTCATGGGTCATTTATCTGCCTTAGAAAACAAATTTGACTTTCAGTCAAATATGTCTTAAAATGAGAGGAAATAATGACAAACACTTTAGATTTAATTATTACACTTCTTTACTTCTCTTAAATAGACTTAATAGAGTATGGTACAATTTAATTACATCATTTTAGACTCCATCGCTTTACCACAGATTTTTTTTTCTATAACACTTTTTTGTACAAGCATGCATGTAAAAAAAAAAAAAGGGAACATGAGACGGCGAGCCACCTATTGTTATCTCTGACAGACCACTTCACATGACAGATGCTAAGTTATTCACACATGCATGTTTAGTGCAAATGTTTTCTATTGAAAGTGCCTCACTTTTCAAGCATGACGAGCTCAGTATTGGCCCGTGAAATCACAAACTCTCATACAGGGACATGTATGGAGCTGCACAATTTGCAGGTCAAACAGAAAAAAACTTACATTTGAGGGTAAAAAAACCATCACAATAATATATTAAATTTACAAGGTATGTGTAGCATCACTCATGCAAAAGGAATATAGTTTACTGGGAGGTGGATGCTGATGAAGGGCCTTGATTCTCTGATTGTGAGGAATTGTTCAGGAACTGACCACTTGCTCCAACATACAACCTGGACCTCATTGGCCATTTCTGTTAGGACATTGACACAGTTAATCACGTGATCATACAAGACATGCATATTAGTGATAATAATGTAGAGATGAGTGTGACCGACCTTGACCGGGTGCAGGTAGCCTTCACCTTTGAGTGAACGTAACGCCTCTGTTTGCTTTGTGCTGTCCCCCTCCTGGGTGCCTTCCTCCTGCAGAGTTCGAGTCAAATGTGCAATGTAGGTGGTGGCCAGTATCAACACGTCCAGTTTGGACAGCTTGGTGTCCGGCGGCACCGACGGCAACGTTCTCTGCAGCTCCAGGAAGGCGGTGCGCAGGGTTTGAACGCGGCTCCTCTCCCGCGCCGCATTGGCAGCCGCAGGCCGACCTCGTCCGGCCCCGAGACCGCCGGCATGGAGAACCCCGGCGGCGGCCCGGCGAGAGTCCGGGCTGGAGCTCGGGCTGGATCCGGGGCTGTCATCCACCACCGTCACCGAGCAATTGCCGCTGTCCATCTGGTGCGTCTGTCTCCCAACCATCTTACAGACCTGATAAGTTCATTTTCATTACTAACCTTTTCTGCGGTTTAGGGTTGGAATATTATTGAATTATAGGTGTTGCGCTTAAAATCGAATTTGACAAATAAACTAGAATAAACTTTGCCATGTTAAAAACAGTGGTGAGACTTACCTCTATTTCTGCAAGTAAGCTTCATGAAGACATTTATGTATACCTCCAAAAAGTGAGGATCTCTCTTCCAAGGAGGTAAAATCAAGATTCAAGTTCACCTTTTAATTAATGACCTTCCAATGTGAGTATGACTACTTTCCGAGGAGGGCTTAGTTGCGTTTCCAATCCAAAAGCAGCCTCCTTTCCCCCACCTAAACTCTCATACTTTTTCACCCACTCTAATTGGCTGCAAACCTTCTTTTCACTGGCCTATCAGGAAGTGGCGACTTCTTTATGCAGTCACAACTGCGCGAGGATGAAAGGCTTGTCTATCAAAGCATTTCTTGCAATAGACCGTGAAGACAAACTGATGAGCACGATATGCTTATTATCCCTACACCATTCTTGGACGCATTGCCTTCAAAAAAAAGTGCCGTGCTGCAATCAACAGATGAAATTCTTGTAAGGCTCCTTAATTAATCATTCAAGGCTCCAAAACTGAGATGGCTGCAAATTAACGAGAAGGAATAATTCATGTTCTAAATAAACATTGCTTTTTTATAAGGATGGCGTAACCTATAGCTCTAAGACACTCATTACAATAAGGAGAGAAAGGTTAAGTAAACTATTTTCCTAATTACCTTGCACAACCACTTTCATATATTCAGCAACAACTGTGCAGACATGTCTGTTTTGGATATTTATTTGCATATTCTTCAGCAGAGGACATAATTTACTTTTATGTATACATTTATTGATGGTATTATGATGAAAGAATTAGGCATGCAGCATAGAGCAGGGGTGTCCAAACCTTTTCCACCGTGAACTGCAAAGTCAAAAATCAAGAGTGGCGCTTTGATGTTTTTATATATATATGTAAAGCGATAAAAAGTTATATAAAGACATCAGTTATTAGTATCAACATCTCAGTTTCTATATTTTGAAATTTTTGCTGCAAGTTGTCAAACTTTGGACACCCCTGCCACGACATTTCACATACATCCAAATATAAGTTCACAAAAAACACTATTTATATTTAACAGTTATTTGACATTACAGTCAAGTGAAAACGTGTGAAAATGCCTTCAGTGATATTATGTGTGTGTAGGCCTGCACATATCTGACATGACAGCCACAGGGTTGAGCTGTCTGTTCAGAGAGCCTTTTAGCTGCTGCACCCTGAAAGACAGAAAATACATTTTACTTAATCAAATCAATAGATAGGGGACATCTTTCTCCAAAACCACTTGAATTTATTATAACATCTTTCAGGTGTTATACAATATATTCTCAGTTATGTTCAGCTGTATATTTTTATGTAAAAAAAAAAGAAGCAGTTCATGTGAAGTATACTGAGAGACCTGTATGACTGCTGCGGCTTCCATCCATGCATTTTAGCATGGCAGCAGACATGAGGACATGCACCTTGATGACCCATCATACCGCCATCTGCAATATTCACAAACATCACTTCAAAAAATTATGAATAAATGATAGGCTCCAGCGACCCCAAAAAGGGACAAGCGGTAGAGAATGGATGGATGGATGGATTAATGTAAGGCAATAAGCAAACATACTAAGTTGTATGAGGGGTGCTGAAAAAAATCAATTCCCATCCCAATCACAATTCTTATTCCGAATCTAAATCAATTTATAATGACCAAATATCTATGCTTAAAAAAAACCTAATATTTAACATTTTTCAAAATCTGTTTAAAAAAAAAATTTTTTAGGCCATCTCCGCGCTTACTCACTGTGTGTACATCAGCAGCCAAGAGGAGTTATTGTAAGTTGTAACCTGTTTTGAAAAGGTTTTATCATTTTTATACCAAATAGTATAATGTGAGAATTTGTTTTAATCGAGAGTCCTGTTGTCGATTCCTAATCTCAAGAATCGGATCCAAATTTGAATTGTGAGTTGTTGTAAGATTCCTATTATTTAATAATATGACAGCTGGGATAGGCTCCAGCACCCCCCGTGACCCTGAGAGGAACAAGCGGTAGAAAATGAATGGATGGATGGGCTTTGTCTCTCTCTCTCTCTCTCACACACACACACACGCACACACACTTGCGATAGAAGGCTAATATTTAGCTAATTTTAAAGTAGTTGCATATGCTTTTTAGAAAAATATAATTATTCAAACTCAAAGAGTGCTATATTTGGCCAATATTTCAAATGATTAAATCATCAATTTTAAAACATAAAAGCATATAGAATTTGCCATAATTAAATGTAATTTTAATGATAAAAAAAAAGCTGAAATTTGCCACTTTTTTATATTAAAAAAATAAACAAAGCTTATTAACTCCCAAAATATATTTTCTCCTAATTACGGTGCACTATTTTAACTTAAAGTTGTGAAAATCACAAAAGAAAATCTGTTAAAAAGCAAGACTTACTTGTGAAGGGTGGTGAGATCATGTGTTTATTTTTCTTCTTCTTGGCTTCTTTGGATGCTTTCCAATTAACGAGGAACTCTCTGGTCACCTCATGGATGTCGCGGTCGTCCAGCACCTCTGTCAAAGAGGCAAATAAACACAGCATAAATAATCATTTATCAGGTTTAGATGTTTAACGATAAGTAAAAATACGAAAAGTTCTTTACTGAGTCTCGTGCATGCTGTGATCAGCCTGTCTCTGTATTTTGGGGTCTTACATGCAGGATTTCCACGTAAATCCATTTGAAGGAGCCAAGGCCATGACCCGAACACCTCCTCTAATTCCTAAAAAAAGCACCAAAAAGTCAGGCTCTCTTTTGTAATGTGTGGTGCTTTTGCAAAGTAAGAGTAAATAAACATGTATGTTGCCCGGTCCTAATCAGAGACAAACACGAGGATGTTTGATGCTATTAGCAAATGTTAATGTGCAGTGCAGGGGCCAATGTAAAGTCCATAAACAAGACATCAGTCTATTTTAATAAACAGTGTCGGCGGTGTCGTGTAACGACAAGTGCTCTCCCGGGGCCGTGAGCCGCTCGCCTGCAGTTGTATGTTTATCTAAAGGCGCATTAATCCACGGCTGGAAATATGAACACTCTCTGGACACGCTCTGATTGTTCATTGCCTTCCTGTCTTGGCCAAAGCGCTTCCACTTTTCCAAGTGGCGCTGCAATCAGTTCAGAGGAGACCCCCTGAGCACGCCGAGCGTCCAGGCTTTGATAAATGATCGTGTCAGGGACGTCACTCAGAAGCCCCTTGCCGAGTCTCAGCCCGGTGCTAAATTACCCCCCGCGCGGGGGAGTGGGGAACAGCTCACTGAAGCTTGGCCCGACTAATGATGGGCCAGTTATGAACCTGTATTTGACCAGAGGTTCGATTCCCCTGTCCGCGCGGATAACGCCCCCGAAGATGCTCCCCATTTGTCACCATGGCTGACTGCCTGTCATAATCTATTTTAGAAATCCATAATGTTTCCTCCACACGGTGCAGAAGTGCGGATTGATCCTTTGGAGAACTGTCTTTCAGGAATCAATAGAGGCAGACGGCAAAATCTGCAGGAAAAAAAAGTGACTTAAATGCAACACTCTCAAAATAAAGCTGGCTAATGACAATTCTAAAGATACGTCAAGATGTCCTAATTTTTTGGAATACATGCTAGCATACATGTAATTTTGATATCCCCAAAGTATTATAACTATTAGATAACGGTGAAGACATTTTGCTTAATGGCGGCCGTGTTTTTCAATTAATCGTGCTCAAAGTCTACACACTTGTTTGTCAGTCTTTTAAAGGTGTGTACCATATTTTGTAGTGATTCAGCTAAACATTGCTTTTTAGAAGCCACCGAGCTGTGTGAGAAGTTTCAAGTCAGTCTGACTTAAGGGTTCTAATAACAGCCTCCTCAAGTGGTGTATTTCTCAGAAAAATAATAGCACACACAACACACAGCAGGGGTGCATGTTTTGACACATTTTCACCCTTTTGTGTGCAGCGGTTTAAAGGTAGAAGATATCACTTACACAAACATCCTAATTTTATCACAAGACTGGAGTTACAGTCCTGCGCAGTAGTTTCCCCAATGAGGTTAAAAACATTTTTCTATAGCTATCAGCTGTCCTGTGAGAACAAATGCTTTTTAAAAAGTGTGAGAGGAAAACAAAACTTGTGCTTGTTTGAAGCTGTCAGCAGGCCAATCCTCTTGGGAGCGCCTTGCTGATTTGTTGAATAATTCCGACCCTGAGCGAGTCTTGCAGACTGGGAGAACCGACAGTGGGATTTGATTTTGTGGAACCCCTATCTCCATATCATTTCACACAAGGCTGCGTAAAGCTGCAGCGTCACGCCATCATCGCTCATACGATGGCATTTTGACCATCATGAGTAGTAGAGGGAAGTGTTTACCTCGATATTGGCCAACTTATTATCGGCAGCAGAAAAATGTTTGATTTCCCACAACGCGGCCAGGTCCCGGACATCATCGATGTTGTTGTTGGTGACGTTGAAGACGCAGAGAGATCTCTGTGCAAAGAAAAGAGAGAACAGTTCATTTTGCGGTGAAGAGCAGTGAGAAAACACAGCCCTCTGGACCGATGCTCAAATGTTTGGTTCATTACCACACCACAAGAAGAAAACAACAGTGGAAACACGGCAAATCTTGTGAGACTTTGGCTAATCCAGGCATTTAATCTAATAGTCTTTTGCTGTTTCTCTAGCGATGCCACAACAAAAGGTTACCAAGGTTACCAGGGAATGAAAAGATGTACAAAGTGTGATGATCATCATAGATCATCATCATTAAGTGTGACATATCAAGTGTGCTCAATACAATATAGCTTGAGCAACATTGAGTGTTTCCATTTAAAAAAACAGAATACACACTGCAACTGTGCATTAAATGTGTATGTTGTGTTCATGGTTAATGCACAATGTATAGTTTAAAACTGTTCATGTAGAGCAGGAGTGTCAAACTAATTTTCATTGAGGGACCGTTCACCAGTTCAAGCTGTCCTCAGAGTGCTGTTAGATAATATATGAATATTAATGTTTAAGGATTTGCCTCATGATATTATTACATAATTCCTTATGCATTTGATTTTTTTTTCAGTTGTCAAAATTGTACCATAAAATGTCCAGTGTTTTTACAATATATCATACAACATATTTTTTACTGTAAAATTCTGGTGATTATGCTGACAGTTTTTTGTCATAAAATCTCCAGTTGTTGTTTTTACAGTGTATTACTGTAAATGGGAAAAACTGTAACTCTTTTTTTTTTTACGGTACAATTTTGGCAATTGAGCTTTTACTGTAAAACCTGTAGTCATTTTAACAATGTACAATTTGATGGATAACTTGTTTTGAAATCATAAGACAAGCATATATTTAAGTACTCATTTATATTTTAACAAAATGAAGTTTTGGATGTATGATATTTTGTTGCATTATTAGACAATATTAAAGTTTAAAAGATATGCAATTGAATGCAGTATACATGTATTTTTTATTTCTCCAGTCAAAATGGATATAACGGATGCTGGTACTTTCACGCGTATTATTTCTAGGTTTTCTTGGACCATATAAAAGGATGTGGTGGGCCTGATTTGGCCTCTGGACCTTGAGTTTGACACCTGTGACATTAAGTGTTAACTTCCTTTTACACTTGCATGACAGATGAGGTTAGAAAGTGCCATGCGTGAAGCAGACTGCCTCTTTCAACATTTCTTTAACCGCTATAACTACACCATCAACAAAAGGTAAGTCGTTTTACTGTATTTTAGTTTTATTACGCAGCGGTTAATTTCTTTTTACACTTGTATAACAGATAAGATTAGAAAATGCCATGCGTGAAGCGGACTGCCTCCCTTAACACTTCTTTAAACGCTAAAACTACACTGCCACCATCATCAAAAGGTAAGTACTTTTACTTTGACTTTTATTATGCAGCGGTAAACTTCCTTTTACACTTGCATGACAGATAAAGTTAAAATCTGTCTCACATGAACTGCAACTACACCGTCACTATCATCAAAAGGTAAGCAGTTTTTTAAAATGTATTTAAGTTTTATTACACTGCGGTTAAGTTCTTTTTGCATTTGTACGAGAGATAATGTTAGAAAGTACCACGTGTGAAACAGACTGGCTTCTTTAAACGCTACAACTGCATTTACCACCATTATCAAAAGATAAGTGCTTTTACTTTATTTTAGTTTTATTACGCAGCAGTTCATTTCTTTTTACACTTGTATGACAGATAAGGTTAGAAAGTGCCATGTGTGAAGCGGATCACCTCTCTCTTTTTACACTTGAATGGATGTTAAAATGTTTCTCTAAAGATTTTATGATGACGACCGTTTGACTGACAGGAACTTTATTTGCATTTGTTCTTGTCACAAATTTTGCGAAGCGACCTTGATACTTAAGTCCTATAACGGCAACATTTATAAAAAAAATCTGGACCTCACTCTTACATTTGCACTGCAATTTATTTTAATGATCTAAATAAACAAGAACCCTGAGCGCGTTCCGGGCCGGGAACAGAGATGAAACTGATTTGGCAGTCTACACCAAGAGCAACACAGGCTTCTTTGACATCCTCAAACCGTACACAGTATTTTCTTTACATGGACCACCAGCCTGTGCGGCATCTTGTATTCTGCATGTTACTTAAGCCTCTTATCTGACCTTATAATTACTAAAAAGGGTGATATAGTAAAAGGGAAGTGTGGATTGCTATTTTTGAACACAGTAAAAAAAATGGGTCATACTGCAATGGAGCATAGGGTCTTATGGTCAAAGAGCAACTTCTCCCCCGGCGCCAGCCTCTGACTCTCCACATGCAGCTCCTCCAGCTTGTTCAGTCGCTCCAAGCCCTCCACCACCGCAATCCTGTTACCACCCAGATAGCTGCAGAGTGCACAGAGGCAAGAGTTCTCCAAGGGTGAAACAAAAACATATTTTTGCTCTAAAAGCACTCACAGCTTGGAGAGTTTGTGTAGATTGGCAAGGTTGTCAATGCGTGTGATGTCGTTGTTCTGCAGGTACAGATGGGTGAGGTTGTACGCAAAGTCCAGGTTGCAAATGTGCGTGATGTGATTGTCGTACAGGTAGAGTACGGTGAGGTTTCTGCACATGGACAGGTCGCCCTGCAAAGTGGCATGAAATAGTAAGGAACTAAAATGTGATAATTTCTTTCAGTCACTTTACTAAGATAATAATGCCCAGATAGATATTCAGCTAACAATAAACCTTTGATTAATGTGGCTCTGTGTGACACGATGCAGTTCTACATCACTGCAAACCACAATAAAAAGGTACATATGGAATTAGTAAATACCTCAAGCAATGTACTAGTATGAACCAGTTTGAGAAACAGTACAAGCATATGCTTACACCGGGGGTCAGCAACCCGCGGCTCCTTAGCGCCGCTCTAGTGGCTCGCTGGAGCATTTTTAAAAAAAGGATTGAAAATGGAAAAAGATGAGGGGAAAAATAAAAATGTTTTGTTTTAGTATGTTTTTGTTTGAAGACAAACATGACACAAACCTTGCCAATTGTTAGAAAACCCAACGTTTAATATGTTTGTGTGTATGCTTCACTAATGAGAGTATTTGGTGAACATTGTTTTGTCCTAATTTCGGCGGTTCTCGAACTCACCGTAGTGTGGACTGTGACGCAACAGTTTGTTTACATGTAAAATCTTCCACTCCTTCTTTGTCTCATTTTGTTCACCAAATGTTTTTTGCTGTGCGTGAATGCACAGAGGTGTGCTTTGTTGATGTTATTGACTTGTTGGAGTGCTAATCAGGCATATTTGGTCACTCCAAGCTAATCGATGTTAACATGCTATTTAGGCTAGCTGTATGTACATATTGCATCATTATGCCTCATTTGTAGGTATATTTGAGCTCATTTAATTTTGCTTTACTTCTATCCTCTTTGTATATAATTTAGTTTTGCATGTCTCATGACACATTATATGTATGTAATATTGGCTGCATTTCAGATAGTTGTTTGTGTGCCATGTTGTTCCAGACCACAGCAAACGTTACCCAGCTCGCCAAATATTGTAATATATTTATTAAAAGAAGATAGCCTGCCATTTCCTTTAACTTGGACACACACAGCTATACCTTTGGCTATTAAAAGCTAGTAATTTCCAGGAGTTATCTCACTCTTCTAAGTAGCCTCTGATTTACTAATGGTTTCTATAATGTTGTAAAAATGTGTAGAATAAATATTACATTTCAACATTTCTGTCAACTACGGTGTTCCTGTGACACAGTCATTTTGATAGTAGGCTAATATAGACACTAACGTCATGTGTTGACTACATTATAACACTTACATATGACTTTTAAAGTCATTTTGATAGTAGGTTAATATAACTAATAGACACTTAAATCATGTGTTGCCTTCATTATAACACTTATATACGGCTTTTCATATTTTGCGGCTCCAGACAGATTTGTTATTTGTATTTCTGGTCCAATATGGCTCTTTCAACGTTTAGAGTTGCAGACCCCTGGTTTAGGAAGCAGAATACTGAGAACCATGTGTCCTCAGAAAGGATTATTAATATTGCATAATCCTTACTACTCACAATATCCTCAATATTCTGGCTGGAAAAATGCAGGTGGGTCAGAGTCCTGAGGTAGTCTTGGAGCGAGAGCCCTCTGTTCTTCTTCTTGAAGTGGTTTTTAGATTTAGCGATCAGGTCAGCAGTCAGGCGTACCATAATGGCTGCTCCCTAGACACACACTTTGTCTTCAATGTGGGTATACCCCTAAAACCACATCACGATTAAATAATGAAAGTGATTAGATACTATACATAACTATACAGATTTGTAATACTACAAGGAACATCACAATTTGGTCCAACTATGTTCAATGTACACGTCATTCTCTATAAAAGATATCTTTGATGTAATACTGTACAAGGAACATATCACAATTTGGTCCAACTATATTAAATGTACACGTCATTCTCTATAAAGATGTCTTTGAGGCTCCGTGGCGATGACGTCACCGACGCACCAATTCAACACAAAAATAATTTACAATTTGAATGAGCGCGCTACTCGCCATGTCAAGCAATCAAAGTATTTCATACACGTACGGGTTATAAAATATACTACCTCGTAAAGTGTAAGTTATCGAAATGTCACAAAAGTCAAATGTACTGTAGCAGGCGATGCTAACTTTAGCTAGCCCAACAACGGCGTATCAACAAAACACACACGTTACCGATCATAGGTAAAATATTGGACGCTGAGCATATATACTAAATTAAAAAATCATACTCTGCAGAATTATGTACGTGTCGTTAATACTAAAAAAAGCAAAACATTTACCGAAGTGTCTTCTTTCAAAGTTAATGGTTACCCTGGAAACCAAGGATACAGGAAGTTGAAGCGGAAATAGTTTTTCATTTTAACTCAAATGTCAACATAGCACTTACAATATAATGAAATACGTATAATTGTATGGAACACATTATTGATTTAAAAAAACAATTAGTACAAATATGCTACAAGTAGAAACAAACATGTCAAATTCACAGCTTTTGTTTTTCTGGCTGCCCCGGCCAGTTTGACATGATCCGCAATTATGTATTTTCTTTTCTTTGTCATGCATGATCATAATTATCAGCAGATGGACATTTATTCTTCTGATAATCATAACATTTGTCATGTTCAAGGAGTTAAAAATGTTATATCAAACATTGAGCATTCGGTAAGGTGATTGAAATGAGCATGCCTCCTAGATTTTCACAGCTATATAAATATAATACATTTAGGCAATAACAGTATTTAAACATCAATGTAATAAAATATAAGCTAATAATTATATCGTTTATTTTAGACATTTTACAGACAAAGCAAAAACAACTATGACAATAAATGGATTGTATTCTATTCGAGAATAAGTTTATTGTGCTCCACTAATAGGCCCCCTGCTTGCATGAATATAGTAAATGAAAATCATTATAAGAAGTGGTGCCAGACTTCATCTTACAGGAGAATAAGCAGACACGTTTACTGCCTCAATGGGATTCTCTTCTTAGCTCTACACGACATCCAAAATATACATTTCGCCATTACAATACCCTAAGAAAACGACATGACACAAAACTTTTTTAAAAAAAGGACAGACTGTGTCGACAGAGAGCAGGCGCACTAGCTGAATAGACTCCAGTGTGCACGGCTTCTGTTTCTGGCCTGTGTCACTGCCACGCTGCGACCAGAAAGAGAAGGCCACTCCACCGGGACATGTGCCGCAAGGAGCCAAAACGTGCAGGGAGGGACTCCGCAGATGCCAGCTGAGCCTATGCAGAACCTTGACTTTGTTGTTCCATTATGTAATGCTGTGAGAAGCTGCGCTGCGGTATTGGGCCCGTGTTTGACCTGTCAGAGAAGGTGCTCACGCACATTCTGGGTTCAAATGCGGTGCTGCGGGATAACAAATGTTCTTCATGGAACAGCTGAAGCATGAAGGGACACGGTGCAAAGTGAGAAGCACTGAACACATGTAAATACAATGAAAGCTCATTTAAATCATCACCAAATTACAGACCTTCATAGAATCCCTACAGCATATTCTTTAATCATGTCATTAGGATTAATGTATTTTTTCTGACAAAGCAATGGAGATTTTTTTTTGTTAAACTTGAACAAATAAAAAAAAAATCTATCAATAGATAAGATAGTACTTTATTGATTCCTTCAGGAAAAAAGATAGATCAAGGATAAAAGCCAAAATAAATAATAAAACCACACAAATATTTTCTACCACTGTTTTTAATGTTTGTACTTGACTACTGCAAGGTTTAAAGGTGAACAACCATCAAATGGAAAAAAAAATTCTAGGATGAGGGACAGATGCTGAAAAACATACAATTGTGCCCATGGCAATAAAACCCAACAACATGTGCACTCTAAATTGTAGTTGTGGTTTTAATTGCCAGAAGTGTTGATTTGATTGAAGAGTTTGTCCTTAATGACTTGAGACATCAGACCGTGAATTGCTTCTATGGTCGTTTTGCAGCTAAATGAAAACAAAGGGACTGAGTTAAGTTCTGGCACAAAGTATATAAATTATACAGCGTGTCCAAAGTCTCTTTACAATGTAAACATAATATTACAAAAGCAATGGATGAAATTTGTAAATCAGAATTATTCAATATCACAGGTGTTAAACTCAGGGCCTGGAGCCACGAAAGCTTGGAAATAATAGGAGACTTCATCGTTCTTGTTAAATCTATTTAAATTTTGACATAAAAATTGTACTGCATGCAGCTGCAGTTCTTAACTAAATATTTGTATCCTGTGAGACAACAAGCTAGGCATTTTTTTTTTTCAAATAATTTCTAAAATAGCTGAATTTTTTATCAGTTGGTCAACAATGATAATCCTAAAATGAAGGAGCAATAGTCTAATATCATGAGGCGATGAAACGCTACATCAATATGGCTATATTTCATGTATGTTTTGCAGTTACAAGCGGCTTTCTGAGGGCAGCCATAACTGTGATATGGACCAAGATGAACATTAGTTTGACACCCCTGTTCTATATACTTCGTAGTTATTCACATTTTTAATGACATTTGATTTTTAAATCAAAGATTTATTCATTCACTCCCCTGAAATTATTTGTATGTTTAAAAAAAGTGTGTATCAACGATGTGCATTCTGCAAAAAATTATAGGTGAATGAAACGGCGCAAAATACTTCTATATTTATTCCTCATTCTGTAATAATTTCCACAAATTAGTCTTAATTTACTTTTATAATATATGTGTTAAGTTGAAAAGAGACTGCATGAACACCCTGTATTATTATTATAGGTTTTAATATTGTAATTATAAACATACCTGTCTCGAGTGGCCTTGGCTAGCTTGTCCTCTGACTTCCTGTCGTGTGTGTCGAGGCCGAGCATGAAGCTGCCTCGGCCGAGTTGGGCCTCTGACTGCTCCAGCTTCTCTGACAGATCGAACACCTGGCCTGTGGTGTAGTCAGAGTTCTAACCAGAAATAAAAGAAAGAAAAGAAAATTCACGCACAATTTCCTCACAAAAGATGGACAACATATTCTCTGCAAAAAGTGTGTTTATGAGGGGTGATGAATGAAAAGAAGCCAGTGGAAGGTTTGCTTAAGGTGAGGCCCATGTTTTTAGTGGGGAAGGTAATTAAAAGACAATGACAAGTCCCCCTCCCCAAACAGGGGTGACAGCGCCAGGGCTGACAAAGCCTGTCACTTGTGCCGGCGCTCCTTCTTGACATCTAGTCAATTCGTCTTCATCTGCAGTCCCAAAGAGCGCAATGTTTGGTTAAGCCTAGTGCCTATTTAGCTGCTATAGTCAGACTGGGGACAGAGTGGCTGCATCCACAATAAGAATTCACATGTTTATTTGTGTGTGTGTGTGCGACATAAAAAGATGAGCCATAAGTAACAATGGCCGTGCCGCCTTGTTATCAAAATAACCAAGCAAAAGCTCTTAGCTACCGAGGGATATAACGATATATGGTATTAATGTTAACCACGGTAAAACTGAGGGTTATTAGTTTTACATTAAAATGATCAAAAAACCACTGCAAAAAACACTTTTAAAAGGTGCACTAACTGCACTTTTATAAACTCACAGACTGAGTGGTGACAGCTCGCTAGCTAAAATGCTAACATGAAAACAAGAGCCATTAACATCATTCCCTTAATTTACATTGAGGTTGTAATTAGTGCTATAAATAGCCGCAAGAGGTTGAGTTTTTTTCTCTCTCCCTCCGTCACCGCCATTTGAGTGACAGACATGTTCACCAATTGTTTGTTCGTCTCTCGCTTCAAACAGGGAGAAAGAGGTCTCACTCTTTGCATCGCTCTGAGCACCTGAGCGCCTTTATTTAACAGTAGAATTAACTGAACGCTGTGAGCACTCTCTTCACTCTTTTACAATGTTTGTCTCGGTGGGCGGAGCACAAGGCACCATCTTTACACACACAGGAGGAACAGGCAGCCTTATTTGTTGCAGTTTAGGCGCATGATGTAGACAGAAGTCTGCATAAAGCCAAATATTTTTTTAAAGTAAATTATTGCATTATGTTCTAATGTGTGGTACCTCGAGACAAGAATGTTAACTGACAGTCTAAAAGTAACATGTCTTCCATTACTCGTTATTTTTGCAGTTTTATTCATTTTTATGTACAAAATTAAGAATTTGCAACTTGCAATCACAATTTTGGAGAGAAAAATCGCAGATAGTTTTTTTCTCAAAATTGTGCAGCCCTGTTCTATACTAAAAGGAATTTGAGACAGCGTGTTTTTACGATGCGTTCAAAGACTACTGAACAGAGTAGAACGCCGCAACACCCACCAGAATTAACAAATGTAATTTTTTGTCACGCATTTTTATTTTAAAATAATCTTAAAGTGCTACAGTACAAAGCAATATTTAAAACAATAAACGCTAAGCCATTAAAACAAATACAATTCTATGACAAAAACACTAAGTGAAGCATAAAAAGCACAAAACATGAAAAATAGTGGGTTTTCTAACAGTGTGTACATTTATTTTATATATGTATAAAAAATATTATCTCGGTAAAAAGATTTCAGTGTGTCTATAAGTACCTTTTTGAGCACATTCAACTATACCGTGATGATAATGACCGTGATTTTTTTCATATTGTTCCATCCCTATAGCTAACACATTAACTGCCATTAATCTCAGCCTCACACACCAGTGATCAAATTTTCATCATGTAACAATTAACCGTAAATCCAAAATACAAATGTTAATTAGCCAATACATTTAAAACATGCATACACACCGTAAGAAGACTTGAGGAACTCAAAGTATTGACCCAGTATTTATTCCAAAGGAGTTCCAGCAGCTTTCTATCGAGGGATGACTTAAAATAAGTTACTTCCAAGGCATAATACCTAAACAGATAAAGAACAAAACAATGAGCAACCAGCAGAAATAATTGTGAAATAGTAATAATATATGTGATACAGCATCACTTACTGTTTACAGTGCACACCAAAGTCTTCTATCTTGTTCAAAGGGATTGTTTGATATTCTGAGGGTCCTTCGTCAGGAGGCTTGTAGCCCTGGAAAAAAAAACACATTACAAAGTCCAAACACCTATAAATACATTTCTAACAAAGAAGTAAAAATCAAAATGCAGAGAAGTCATCCTCATTTTTATCTAATAAGCTAAAAATATTTTCCTCTACCTTTGGATACGTCCTGAAGGCGCCCAGGTTGACTTTCCCCGCAGAAATAGTCCTCGTGGGGTCGATCTGTAGGAACCAAGATACAGTAGAGCAGGAAAGTGAGGTTGGAGGTCATGCAGACCTTTCCCCTCTGGGACCCACTCAAGTGTGTCCACACAAGCACAGGCTGTCAAGTGTGTTGCAAACACGCTCTTTAATTACACAGTGCCCATGGCGCCGCAGCACAAATAGCAGAAAAAGGAGACTACAATAGCAAAATATCAATTCACCTGCATTTTATTCTTTAGTTACACTATAATGACTATTCCACTTACCACCACGGCCACAAATGGCTCCTGAAATTGCTGATTGAGCATCTGAGTGCTGACGTCAATGCCGGAGAGCCAGCATCCGTAACCCGGGTGACTGTGGTACCAGCCGATGGCGTTCTCCAGCCTGCCAACCTGAGACAATCGCAGTATCAGCGGTAGTGTGGACATGCAGAGGGTCGTACGTGTCGTTTACATCGGCACCCAACCTGTTTGGCATTCTCAATGTAGGCGGCCATGTATTCATAGGCCGCAGCCTGGGCGTTTACTCTGGTCTCTGTGCCTTCCACAGGCAGGGCGAAGCTGTCCATGATGATCATGCTCTCTCCATCCACCTTCCCCAGCATAAGGCCCATCACCTCCAGGTTGCCCCCTGACCTGGCATGCATCACCATCTTCAGGAGGGCTAAGGCTGATACCTTGCAGTACTTGAAGTAGTGGTGACTGTCAAGAGGTACACACAGATACATGTCATCAATGCGATACAACTGCTGCGTATTAGAGGTTGGTATCGAACAGCCGAGTAAATCGGTGATATCAAGACTTTAGGGATGTAACACTATTGTACATACGGCAGTATTGTGGTTTCAGAATCCTTTTAATATTGCCAAATAGAAAACTTGGTGAGTGTAGATTTTTTCTTTCACTTTTGCGTTGGCCAGTCTAAAAAATAAACTATATCTCCCCAAATCCTCTGCGCAGCACAGGACCAGCAAGTTGGGGGCGTGGAATGCCGTAAAGGAGAGAAAAAGAAGAAGCATTTGGGAGAAGTGTGTTCGTAGTAGTCGTAGATTAGAGGAATTGTTTTTTTCAAACATTTTATCAAAATCCGTCCATAACGTTTTGAGTTATGTTGCTAACAAACAGACAAACCCTGGCGAAAACATAAGCTCTCTGGTGTAGGTTATAAACTCGAGCCTTTCCAAGCAGACACAGAGCACATGCAGAGGATACTACTTTTCAGAAATAAAACCCAGAGACAGACTAGCGGTAGAAAATGGATGGATGAATGGAAAAGTGGAAAGACACTAAACTGAACAGAACATGATTGTTTTACACTTGGTACACCGGATGTCTACATTGTCACTTTAAAAGACCCTCAACTGTGGGCGGTATAGCTCGGTTGGTAGAGTGGCCGTGCCGGCAACTTGAGGGTTCCAGGTTCGATCCCCGCTTCCGCCATCCTAGTCACTACCGTTGTGTCCTTGGGCAAGACACTTTACCCACCTGCTCCCAGTGCCACCCACACTGGTTTAAATGTAACTTAGATATTGGGTTTCACTATGTAAAAGCGCTTTGAGTCACTAGAGAAAAAGCGCTATATAAATATAATTCACTTCACAATTCACTTCAACTGTTAGTTTATATATATATATATATATATATATATATATATATATATATATATATATATATATATATATATGCTTGCGACAGTGGATGTTCCAGCACTATTCTTTGCTTAAAATACATGTTAATAGAGTAAAAAATATGATTAGAACTTTTTAGCGTTATGTCTGTGTTCAAATACAGTAAGTGTGTTCCTGCCACTTCATTTCACACACTATGGCTTTTTTACCAAGTCTCTATAAGGGGCCATGACAATATGGTACCATGGCCTTAATACTGTGACAATATTGTACCGTGAGATTTTGATATCGTTACATCCCTACGAGACTTACACTTGGATATTTTTAAGAAAGATTTTTATTGGTCATGATTATAATCTTAATTAAAACACAAAACGTCCATCTATCCATTTTGTACCGCTTGGCCCTAGTGTGTGAATGTGAGTGTGAATGTTGTCGGTCTATTTGTGTTGGCCCTGTCATGAGGTTACGAATTGTCCAGGGTGTACACCGCCTTCCGCCTGAATGCAGCTGAGATAGGCTCCAGCACCCCCCGCGATCCCTAAAGAGACAAGCGGTAGAAAATGGATGGATGGATGGATGGATGGATTTTCCTCTCGGGGTTGTGGAAGCCTAGCCCAGCTGCATTCGGGCGGAAGGCGGAGTACACCCTGGACAAGTTGTCCGTCAATCCATCCATTTTCTACCGCTTATTCCCTTTTGGGGTCGCTGGAGCCAATCTCAGCTACAATCGGGCGGAAGGCGGGGTACACCCTGGACAAGTTGTATTCTAGCAAAACAAAACAAAAAATATCACATAACTGTGAACAATTTTTAAATATTTAATACAATAATGTAACAATATCAACAGCAAAAAAAAAACATTCCCTGACATACAACTGCTTGTGAAAAATTAGTAATCAAAAGCAACAACTACTATTTGATATTCATTTTAATCCTTTAGCTTTTGGCCCCCAGAGCCACCCTGTATCAAACACTTATCACCGCTGTTTAAAAACGATACGGTACAATAAACGAGCAATCAATGCATTCAAACAAAACAAAATACACAAATATTAGCGGAAATAAATATAAACGAAGATTGAAAATGTCGATTCGGTACCGATACCACCCAGGTTCAGTTTGGATCGATCCGCCCACCTCGATCGTGTTTTTACAGTCCAACACGTTCTCATTGTGGTTTTGAATAGTTGATGAACATATGTAAGAGGATGTGTGGAGAACTTACTCCTTCGTCCACGGCTTCGCTGCGAGGATCTCCTGCTGCTGTTTCTTGTCATATTTGTAAATTTCATCTATGCTTTGAACTTCTTGCATGCTGTTTGTGAGCTCCCAGGTTTTCTGAGCCGTGCTAGAACCCGCCATGTTGACTTATGGAGAAATCAAGATTCGACGTCAAACCATGAACGTTCGCCAAAACGTCACAAAAGCCTATACTTAAAAAAAGACTAAACTGACACAATGACAAGGCCAACTCTAACAAGCCCACTAGCTCAGAGGCGCCATGACAGTGGATGATACCATTGTTAGACGTTATTCAAAG